>NW_010127782.1:12836-102181 GCF_000699245.1 Pterocles gutturalis | reverse complement strand
GAGTCTGATTCACTTGTTTAAAGGTTAGAGAAACAGTTCCTGAAACAGAGGTTGTGACACAGAAGTGAGCAAGTTGCGAGCCCAACAGTTGTGAGACTGAGAAAAACATGAGCTACTTTCATGTTCACTTAATGTATTTTATGTTAAAAAGCCTTTGGAGTGGAGACTGGAACTTCCCTTCTTTTCGTGGATGAATTTCCTAACCTGTAGCTAAAGCGGTTCATGCTCTGTGTCTGAGACTTGCACAAAATGGAGCAGCTTCTGCAAGATGGTTAGAAAGCTGATCATACCCTCCCAAGCCAAAGTCATCCTGGTGATGTGATCCCCTCCCTGGTGGGGATCCCTGGTGTGAATTTGAATTTGTGTATTTGTCACACAGGTTTTGAGTTCTCTAAGCACCAAGCTCTTGTGCAATAGAGTGACTGGATTGGGGAAAAAAATACAAACTACCAACCAAAACCCCCAGCTGTTTTCTAAAGAACTTACTCTTCTAGGCTTTAAGAAAGTAGCCCCATGTAATTGAGCCCTTCAGGCAGGACAGAGGAATGTCTGCAGCTTGTTGAAAGCACCAAATGCTTCACTGCTGCCAAGAGTGAAATCGTTCTGGCTGTATCCTGAAGGAGACCTGTGGGCAGAAAGGGGATTTATCGTTGAAAGCTAAGGCATCAAGAGAGGCCTGCTGGCTTAAGCTGCAGCTGAGATGAGGTTTGGAGCCTTCTGGATTAAGGCACCACAGTGCTGACAAGCTTTTGCTTTTGTTGCCATGTAAAGAATGTCAGTTGTTTTTAGGTTGGACCTCTCTCCCCTCCCACCCCATCTTTGCTAACTAAAGGAGGAGGCTAAAAGCAATCTTTCAGGAATCAGAGATGGGTAACTTTTGCCAGTGCTTCTTAAAATTATAAGCATCTTTTTCATTGACAACCCTACCCTCCCTCTGCCAAAAAAAAAAAAAAAAACCCACCCAAAAACAAACCCAAAACCCAAAGCCCAACAAAACCAAATCAGAAAACCATCTTGAACTAGAAATGTGTTACTCTCCTGTCTCACTGGATTTACTAGGTGTAACGGAACAAATTAGAGAAATCTAATTTATGGTTAGTTGAGCCACAAGGAGGCAGGCTTCTCCTGTAGAACTGGCTATTATGCTGTTCATAGTGCTAATTTTTCCTTTCCATATTCTGGTTTTGTTTTTATTTATTATTATTATTATTTTGGAGCAAGCTTTTGATAGGTGACTATACCATGGAGTTAGCTGAGATGAAATAAATCCAAAGGTAAAAGGTGATACTTTGCTTTGAGTATGAGCCTGATTAAAAGTGACTACATCACTTCAGGGAAAATGTGAAAAAGAAGCAAGCTTTGTAAGTTCTTGTTCTACAAGGATAAAACTTTAGAATAACTCCTTTCAACATACACAAAGCTTTCTTTTCCTCTTCCTTCCGTCCTTTTTTGGAAGCCCTGAACTATTTCAGTTACTGTTAAATGAGGCTCTTATTACCATTGTACAGAGTGGCTTACATAGAGAGCAAGAAAGCTACATATACTATAGATTCAGTGTATCTAAGTTTCTTTTTGAAGGTTTAAGTAGGAGGAAAAAGGAAGTGTGTTTTAACTTTAGGTGCATTAACCTATTTTTGTCAGAGAATGAACCTGCAGAGTGTAACTTCTTTTGACTGTTTCTGTAGAGGTGCATGAAGGGGGCAGAGCTTCTTTTTTGGCAGGGGGTTAAAAGTCTTCCTTCATCTAAGGCAGGTATTGCTTGTTTTAGTTGCTAAATAGTGTTTAGCTTGCCGCATCATTTTTAAAGTTAACTTCAGTCTCTTATATGATGTGACACTGAATGTGATTTCCGATATCTTGATCTTTAGACAAGTGAAGATATCAAAGACTGAAAAAGTGAAATTATTGTGTGTCCTTTCTGTTGCGTTCACTTTCTAGGAAGTGCAAGGAGATAGAAAAAGATGTTCCTCTGTGTAACAGGTAACAGTTTCTGCTAATAGATGTTTTTCTTCCCTATAATTCTGTAATAAATGGGGAAGAAATTAAATGCCCAGGCCCTTCAATAATAAAGCTGTCCACCTCTCACTGGAATGTAAAAATGAGTTTCTGAAATTTGTCATACTTGTATGTTTTCTTAATTTAACATATGTCGCTTGACAGAATGACTGTCTTGACAGATTGATCACTTATTTTTGTGGATTACTTAATAAAATTTAACTTTGGGTGTGACGAAAAGACAATCCAATAGAAATTTTGTGCAGTCTGTTTAGGTCTGTGATTGTGTTGGGTTCTTCCCTTTTTCTGCTCTGCTAAATGCATCAGTGAGGGGTTTTCCTGTTAATATGGAGAAGTAGCGGGAAATTAATTCTTAGCTAGGAGACTGTTGTGTTGTCCTCTGCAACCTGCCAGGTAGAAACTACTAACTCTGGCTTTGTTACGGATGCTGTTGCTTTTGGATTACTGGTAGCTATTTTCTTTCATAAATGGAGAAGTAGAGCAGGGCTGAGTAGTGATGGTGAAAAGGTTTGGTAAAACAGGAATGACTTCTTCAGTAGTTTGATACAAAACAGGGTAGTTAACCAGCTTTCCCTATAGTTTTTCCCTTTTTTGTGGGTATTGTAGTAGTTTGCTATGCTTCTCCCTGTGATTCTGTTGCTGCTGTGATTTGTTGCTTACTGTCATCTCTATGTACAAAGTTTATAAGTTGTAGTGATGTCCTTTGACAGATATAGTTTAAAAATTAAATGGTGCACTAATGAACTGTGCCGTGTACCTTATCTGTTCTGTCTTGTTGGTCTTGTGTTTTGAGGTGTATTGCAAATAAATGTCAGTCTTTGTCCCCATGTGTTCTAGATCCTTCCAAAAATACAACATGAAAAGTTGTATCTGTAACTGTGAAATCACAGTTATTTCTAATTTGGAAAAGCAACAATATTACTTTGTCTGAAGTAAAAGAAATCTATCTCAGTGGTGATTACCAAAATGAAATTTTTGTCACTTGGTCTTTAGACCAACCTAGGAAAAACAGAATATAAACTGTCTAAACCTGTGTTAGAGAACTTCAACCTTGACCTTCTAAATTACATCATCATTCCATGTTATTTCCTTAGAAATCCTGATTATTTTTTCCTCTTTTGTATTTTCTGTTCTTGTCATCCTTTTCTTTTTGGTTTACAATGTTATGTGATATTGACATGCTTGTGTATAACTGATACTGTTTTGTTAAGCTGATGGTAGGTCAGATCAGAGATGTGGTATTGTCTCTAGAAAACTGCTCACAATGAGACTCTATTACAGAATAGAAGAGAGACCTTTATATCCATACCAGGTGTCATGAGAGAGTTGCCCTTGTTGCATGCCTAGAAACTGTTTAAAAATAATAATTCCAACACAAACAGCCTAGAAGATGTTTTTTGGTTGGCTTTTTGGTAACTACATGTAATTTATAAATAATTTATTATACAGTACCTTTGGTTAAGTTAAATCTGATTGAAAAGAAAACACTGGGACACAGCTGATCCTGTGCAACTCAGGTGATAAATGTAAGCTGCTCAAATAAAGTCAATGCAAATTATAAGATTGTATTTTTCTTTAAGTTGGTTTGATCCACTGAAATATTTTCTTAACTAACCTACTCTTGACAGTAGTTTAGCTATAGTGGTACAAATCAATGTATAGCCAGGTGTTGTACAACAGTTTTTCAACTCCCTGGCCATTGACTTGTTACTAAATGTGATTTTTATTAGGACTTAGTGGAGAAGCTGTGTATTGCCATTATGTTGGCAATGCCATATGTTGGCAATACATTTGAATTCTAATAATGAATCTGCAGGAAGCAGTGAGACATTTGAATTTTTTTGGAGGAATATGGGGCTGAATGCCATTGCCCGAATATATCAGGATAGTGTGGAAGCAGAATATCAGTGTGGGTGTTACAGACGGAAGCACTAAGCAGGTTGTTTTATTGCCATCATGTAATGCAAAGTGGTGGTATCTTTAGTTATAAATTTTAAAACCTGTGTTCATTCTTCCATGCTTTTTGTTTCGACATCAGTAGGTGGTCACCTTCTCTTCAGTTTTGCCCTTGTTTAAGCTTTCAAAAGAATAAGGGATGGATTGAGGAGGGAAGATTGAAAAAAACCTTAAATGTCCCCATCAAAATGTTCTTTTTGTGTGTTTGGGAATTTAAAGGCATCGTGCAAGAAAACTGAATCGTATCATGTTCCCTCTGGGTCCATAAGGTTCTTTCGAGAAAGCTTCATATGGTAGACCTCTCCTGCTAAGTGGAAGTGAAGATTTTTTCAATGTGTGGGGTTTTCTTCTCTCCATTATTTGGAGATTAATTATTTTATGAAACCTGTATGTTAGTGATGTGTACTGAGTACCTGCTTTCCTGTTGTTTTCTAAGCGTCCATTCACCAAGTAATCTTACCATGAACAAAGCAGTCCTAAACTATTTGTTTTGTCCTGTGGCAGTCATTAATGAGCAAGAAGGTGGAAAAAATCAGCATCTTTTCTGTCTACAAACTGTGATGGATGCATTCCCTGTTGGGATATAGTATATTTTAAACTTCCATTGTGGCTTTTTGACGTGTATCAACTTGCATGTTAAAGTTGTTTTTCTTCTGAAACTTGTTGATATGATAGTTTTCTAATGTAGCATGTGCCAATTACTATAAACTTTTTTTCCGGTTGCTTTTTCATCTCTAAACTGTTTATTTTCCCCACCATCCATTTTTTTAATACACTGGTTTTGTTAATTGCCCAGGGTACCTTTATTGTCATTTAAACAAAAGTGCTGGTTCAAACAGCTCCACCACCTGACAGAGCACATCTGTGTAAAGGGACTATCCAGGCAGATGTTAGTTTTGAGCTCTGCTTATGAAATTCAAATGGGAAAGGAATGAAACAGTGAAAGAACAGAAAGTCTGAATTTTAGAGCATTCCATATATCCCCCAAAACTGCTATATGGTGCACATCAAAGGCAATAATTTGGATTTTTCTTCTTTATAACTGTGGTCTCTTCTGGGAAAAGTGCCTATTGAAAAGGTTTGAGGTTTGGTTGTTAAGTAACTCTTCTGAAGTTGTAAAATGGTCATAAAACCTGGGCACTTTCTTAAGGAAAGCAAAGAATAACTAGAGATTCTGCTGAGTTCAGGCATTAGCAAAGTGCAATAGACTGCCTGTACTGAGTAACAGATCTGCTTGAAACAAAAAGACTTTAGCCAAGGAAGGCTTATGCAAAGAATTGGCACTGAGCTAATGCTATTGTGTACAATATAGCTCAAAGAGCTATGACTTGATGAGGAGAAAATGTTTTCTCCTTGTATGAAGTTCTAAATGTTTAGCCACTCTGGAAATAATCGGCACAGATGAAATTAGTTTTGGTTACTAAAATAAATTTGATCTAGCTGGCCTGTTGGTTTAAGGATGGTCAATAAATGTATGTGTGCATATATGGGTATATGCTTTAGTGAGATGAAATGTTAGGGTTTTTAGATAGCTTGACTTTTTCTTGCTTCTCTTGAGTGAAAGGGGAAAGTCTGTTAATTTAAGTACAGTTAGGTTCTTTTAAGACCTTGGTAAAGAAATGGAAAATTTCCTTCTCAACTGCCAACTGCTACCAACTAATGGTGGCCAGCCTATATACTTAATGTCTTTGTTCAACCATTGGGAAATGTCCCTATCACAAAACCACTACTGTCTGGTTTGGGGGGGCGATTCAAGTACAGTATTTATCTGCTGGAATGTTTCACAAAATCAGGGTTGTCTACGTTGTCCAGACAGTGTAATAAGTTCTCGTTACGGGCAGTGGCGTATCTCCTGCTACAGTCAAATGCATTAGTCCTGCTTACCATAGCAGACCATCCATGAACACAACCTTGCTTGTTTTCTCCTACATTATCTATCTGGACCAAAGAGGGGGATGTTCTTTAGTCTCTGACTTGTGCTCTCACAACACGGTGTGGGGTTTTACATTGCTGCTTTGCCAACAGCCATTGACCTGAAGATGTGCTTTGTCACTTAGCCTCAACAGATAACCGACTGTTCTGGTATGTGGAGTAGTTAGTACCCATATACACTATGTTGATACTTTTTAAAGTTTCAATTAAAGACATATTTATTTTCATTCCACTGTTGCAGCATATAGCTTGCTTTCAGTGTTCTCTGGAGGTGCTGATGGTGAACAGTAATTGTAGCAAGTGCCATAATGACCTTGGGAGAGAGCTGGAGCTTGTCCCTCTTACTTGGTGCATTCTTAATGCCTCTTAAACTGAGGCAACTGTCTATCAAAGACAATCCTCCTCACCCCATTTGTAAAGCTGTGTGTTTTCTGTTAATAAGCATGTCATAAGAACTTACAGGTCTTGGTAGTTAAATAGAAAGACATTTGGAGTCTGAAAGAAGCATTTCAACTAAATGTAGTGGGCAGTGGCCTAGCTAACAGTAGTACTTGTTTGCATCCTTAGGTTTCATACTTAAAGTTGATGTGCAAAAAGTGAAGGGAGAGGGACATGGCTTCTGAAAGTTTTCTTTGAGGAAACTTTCTTTTTCTGTTTCTTTATAGAAACATAAGTGCAAGTGTTGTTTAGACTGATAGATTCTTAGTTGGAAGACTATACGGAGTGGAAGATAGTTGATACCACCACTGAGGTACCACATCAGTTAGAAATACGCTAGGACTTTTCTGCATTGACTGTCAGGTTTGAGAGATGTGGTAAGGATGCAGTATGCCTGGTTCAGGTGCAGTTGTTCAGCTATTCCAAATATGTTCTGATTATTCTCTAGCAAAAATAAGCAAGAAATTGATCTTGATGTTCACTTTAGCCTAGACTGAAAGTACCTGTCTTTACACACAGTAAAAGCTATTTGCTTAAAAATCCATTTCAGCTACCTACTGAGATAACTAATGCGTATCATAGTGGTGTTCTAGGAAAAATACTACTTTTATCCTGGGAACAATAGCTAGAAAATCAAGATGATAAAATCAGTCTGCACTCATTTAATGTTCTCTCTCATGTATGCCTGCAATCCCAAGAGCTAGAAATGTAGGCAAAACCTGGTTTTATACATATGGATGGTCTTGAGGTGTGATGATATATATATATATAGATATGTTTTTCCTTAGTGGTTGCAAATGTTTCAAATTGGCCCATGGTTGTGTCTTTATGTAGTGATATGCCAAAGTAGTTGTGTTTTTTAAATTAAGCATGTAGGAAATATTTTTGACAACTTCAACTAGTAAATTTGCTAAGTTGTCTGTATATAAGTAATCCTTTTCTTGATAAACTTCGCTGTTGTAAACACAGTCTGACAGTATTGGAGAGTCTAGTAAAAAGATGCCACCACTTGTTCAGGAGAGTTTTGACTGTTTGCATTATAGCACTGTCTAGAGTCCTGGTTCTACTGTGCAAAAGATTTAATAGACTTCTCAGGTTATTTCTAACCATAAACTTAGAAATGGGCTTCTTCCTAGCAGGATTTAAATATCTGTGTGTGAATGTCAGCTGTGGTCTTATTGTAGAAATTCTCATGTGGTCGTCTCTTGGTGTAGCCTTTCATTCAAAACAAAACCTTTTTGTCTACTTGTAACTCAACAAGCTATGTTAGAGATTTAGCTTTTATGGATTAAAACTCAGTAATTTAATGGACTTTAAGAAATTATAAGGTCCCAAATTATACATCAGACGGAAGAGATAGCTCAAGCTTTTCTGTCTTCAGCATTGAAGTGTGGTGGGACCTCATGCTGCAAAGCTTGCTAGAATGTATTGTGGGTCTGTATCTGGTACGGTAGTCAAGCTATGCAGTGAACCACATCTAGTGTCTAATCTTAGTGTGGTTGATGTTGACCACTTCTGAAACCTCCAGTTCATGCATGTTCAGTTTTGTTTAGAATTGAGATATCCTAATGTTTATTTCCAAGTGCAGCTATGGCTCAGATGCAGGCAACGGTTTGGAAATATCGTGGCATTTGTTCAGATTAACTGTGGCTGTCATCTCATGATGTTGTAATCCAAGTTACTGAGAAAAGCTTCCACTGACAGATACTGGATAAGTACACAAGAAAATTAGTGTAAAATCTTTCTTCTACTCGCTGAATGTTATGTATCCTGTAGTGATTTTTTTTTTTTTAAACTTACAGAAATGTCCTAGGTGTTCCAAAAGGTGTATTAGGGGAAAAAAAAGGCAGTTTAAGGATGTTGTTTGAGTTTTGGGGTAAAGGAGTTGTTTGGATGTTACTTCCTTTGAATACTTTACAATGCCTGGACTGATTGCTTTTCAATTGTAAATTGTTTTGAATATGATTATTTTATTTTTTTAAAGGGAGCTGCTGCGTGAGTCATTTGGTAAAGTCTTGTGAAGACTTCTAAAACTGTGTTAAGAAATATTGGGTTTAGTGCACCCAGTTTGTGATGAAAGCCGGTTTGTAATGATGAATAAGCAAGGTGTTGATGTTAGTGCATGTATGAACTTGATAGTCTTCCAGGATGTTACCTGTTTTTTTTTAAAAGATGTGACTAGTAAAACTTAAGGAGAAACCTTGTACTTGAGATAGCAATTTATATTCAAATAGTGCATAGAAGCACTGAAATTGTGGCAGTTCTTCAAGACTTTAAGCAGCCATTTATGAAGTGTCTGCAGTTTGCTTTGATTATTAATGCTTTTCTTTTTGAGTGTTAAGTACCTTATTTTGAGTTTGTCCCTAATTCCCCTCAGCTATGTGACTGTGTCACTTTCCTCTTGTACTGTCATAAGATGTCAGAACATCATGGTACATGGTGGCTTTTTTTTAAAACTTAATTTCTTAGGTAAGGCAGGTTTTTAGTTGGAGATTCTATTTTATTATGTGAGGATAGATGTAAAACTGGTTGTGGCAAAGTATGTATGTGATTTTTGGTTTTGCTTTTGGGGTTGTTTTTGTTTGTTTTAAAACTAAAGACAGTGACCTTTTTGTAGATACTGACTCTGTTTGCTACTGTGTCTCATACAGTATTTGGACAAGTCTGACTTTCTTCTTGCCTAGAAGTGTGAACTTTGCAGTGATGCAGTTTGCTATCTGCAGTTTCGAGTGAGTTTAAGACATTCGTCTGCTTTCATCTTATGTAGGTTAAAGTAATGTGCTCCTTTTCCTGGAGGGAGGTGATAAAGAGGGAGCATTAAATGGTCATTCTGGAAAACATACTTTCATATAAGCATCTTATCAGAATAATTAAAAAGAATTATTTTCTAGCTTTTTGTGATCAGCTAGTGCTTGCAGATTTCAGTTTTCTAGTTCTCAATTAGTTTAACTGGCTCTTTTGTCAGCTGAAGGAAGAAGAGTCTCCGATGGGAGAGCTTTTTGGAAGTATGTCAGTATAACTGTTCTTCTGGCAGCTGCACGATGTTTTCATTGACTGTTCTCGTGCTCTTACTGGCAGTAGGCTGTAGCAGCTGGGATGTCAGCATGTTTGCTTTCTTGGGACATGGTTTAGTCTTCTTTTTCAGGCTTATCAGTTTAAGACCATAACTTTCTAGTCTTTTTTTATTCCTGTATTTGAATGGCTTCTTGCCATTATACAAATAGTGAAGTAAATGGCAATGAAATGATAGGAAGTGCTAGTACTGGCTTCCTTTCTGATTTTGGAAGTTGCAGTGGTTCTTGCATACCTGAATGCTTTTTTTTTTGGCCATTGTTCAGTGATCAAGTGGTTGTTTCTCTCATCCTTCTCTTTCCCAATTCTGGATTTTGCCAGGAAAACAAAGTGTTTCCCAGCTCTGCCGGTAAACAGCACTGCTTGCCAGTTAACGCAATGATGTTAGCATGGATAGAACTACTGTTAAGATGGGAATTTTCCCAGCTGTACTGTTTGAATAGGTGGATAAAATGCTATGGGCTGTATTTCTACTGTTTCTTTGAGCGCTAGCATGCCTAAGTATGTGGTCTTAATTTGTCCATGTTAACTTTAAGATTAATCCCCTAAATACTGTAGTGAAGAGCATTCTTGTTTGCTGTTGAAGAAAATGATAATTACTGGCTTATGTCTAGTAAAAAAAGCAGATACCTTTTAGCATTTTATAGTGGGAGCAATTAGTATTCTGTTTTTTATGTTTACTTGTCCTAGTATAAGCACCATATACTTTTTCAACTGTTAGCTTAATTCTCTCTCTTTTTTTTTTTTTTTTTTCTCCTTCCCTCTGGAAGTGCAGTTCTAGCCCTTATGCCTGTTTTGGTAATAGAGGTGACTTGTAACATACACTGCTCTCTCACTCCTTTGAGGACTGGAGATGTACAGCAGGAGTTGTATTAGTTCTGTTTGCCCAGTTTCTGTGCTGTGCTCTTGGGTTTGTATTTGACTCTCTAGTGGATGTACTCTTTATAACTTGGTAGAAAAAAACCTACTGTGTAAATAACTTACATGTTCTCTTTTCCCTGCAAGTACGAAATGCTGCTGGTATTGACATGACAGTATTCCTGCCATGGAATAAAGAGAGTATAGTGAATAATTATTGGGAAATCTGCTATCTAAGCAGGAGCTTATAAAGAGAAAATCAGATGGTGACTTGATTATTTTCCATTAGCCAGAACTTTTATGATCCTAGATTTAAGCATTAAATAATTGTTTACTGGTAGAATACAAAACAAAGAGCTCAATGTTTCTATTTCAGTAAGTAACTCAAACTAGGAACTGGCTGCTTCCCTTTCTGATGCCCAAAACCAGAGTTTCTGTGGAGGAAGCAGGGCTGCAAGAATCTATTAATTTTAGTAGTATCTGGCACACACCGACACACATTTTTAGTTGTGTTCTGCAACAGAAAAGGTAAGATAATTATATAGGCTGCTACTTTGTTTTAAAAGGCATAGTATATAATTTTAAATAAAAGGCTGTATATAATTTTAATCAGTCACATTTCTGTGTAAGAAATGGAAGAAATGGGGTTAAGATAAATTGTAGGTCAAAAAGCGAAGAAGGTATGCTGAAGAAGTGTAGCCTTTACTTCTCTTTCCTCCATCTAAGAAAATCATCACATGCCCTAAGACAACAAATGTGTTTTATAGTAATCTTACTGTTAGTGTGAAGCACTGCCTATACTACCTGGTCTCTGCATGAAAGACAAATCCAGTTGAACTGAAGGAAATCTGGGGAGAATACGATGCTCAGATGGGTTTTTTTGGTTGATGTTCATTTGTACTGTTGTCAGCAATGAATCATTTTAGTTATCCTATTAAGTTCACTTAGCTTTGAGGTTTACAAAACAATAGTCTCTGTGCTAAGAATAACAATGCAGTTTTAGAGTGAGCTGTTCAGTATACCTATTTACTAAGTTTATTTGTAGACAAAACCAGTTGTTTCCCATTAAGAGCAAATATGAGTGGAAAACTGTTCTCTCTGTTTCTGTTTTGTTGTTTGGGCTGTTGTATCCCTCTGACCATTCAGTCACTTCTTGACAGCTTATTTATTTCTTTTTCAGTCATGTTTGGATTTTAATAATGAGAATTGTGTTTTTTGTAGACTGTCAGCTGCCTTCAGATTTGCATTAGCAGAGGAGGCTTCTAGAAATGAAAACCACATCCATTGTGACAGTGCAGTGTCTTTTTTGGCAGCTATGAAGTGTGGTGTATATGGAGAGGAATTATGTATGTGGTGTGGGGATGCAGAAAACTGAGAAAAAAAAAGATAAGACAGAATCATGGTGCTTCATCCTAGGATGCCAGGTGATTTGGATTGTACCCAGTTTTGGTGGGTACATTTAAAAAAAACCAACTAACTTTAAAGTCACAGTAATCTGTAAAAATTGGAGTTTTGTGTATTCACAAACAACACTTTAAAAATAGCTGGAAAGATTCAGCTGAGTGGCAGAATCTGCAAGCAAAGTTACAGCTCAAACTGTGGTAAAACTAAGGTACTGAAAATCTAAAAGAAGGATCAGTTTACTCTAACCATTACTGTGACTCCAACCAATGAAATACTGGGTTTAGGTTATCTTTAAAGCTAGAATACATGTCTGAAAGCTAAAATGAAGCTGTTTCTTTCCGTTGATGGCTGTTTGGGAATTCACAGTAACTTTTGGCAGGTAGAGAATTAGGTTCAGGTGAGCATGGGACACCTGTGGCTCCAGACATGTTCAGTGCCTCTCTGCAGTACAGAGCAATTGGTGTTGAACTTGTTTTTCAGTCTTCCTTTCTTCTTGGGGCGTTTCTTCTGCTAGTAAGTGGCACTGGCGCTAGAAATGTCAATGCTTATCTTAATTTTGCACAACTTCAGCTTATTTCAAAATTGATCGGAAGGTGTTTTGAGAGGAGATCTACAATTATGAAAGGGAGGTGAAATTGCCAACTTATTTTTTTCCTGTGGTTGGGTATCTACAGATTTTAACTTGTTTGCTGTTCTATGATGTTCTATGATGTGGTTTTCAAACTCTACTTCCACGCTAGGCTTGGGCTTTTTGTTGACAGAAGCTGTATATTTCACAACAGCGTTCATTTGCCAAGGCTCTGTTTTGCAGCTGCCTTCTTAGAGATGTGCTAATTCTGAATGTGTTGCATGTTCAGCATCCCTCTCCACCCGCCTTTGTTACTTAAAACAAAACCTGTCTTGTCACATTGCAGTAAAAGAAATTGGAATGGAGATTTCTACTATTGCAACAAGAAATGACAAGCACCATTTTTCAAAAATATTTTTACCATTTGATGTAAGCACGCTATTTTACTTTATAAACTGTCTGCATGGAGTGCGAGCGGAAAGTATTATGTCTTATAAATAAAAGGTAATTTAATCTGCTTGTGATATTTTTTGCCATTGTACTGTTTATAGTCTTTAAGACTCCTTAAGTATGTTGGAGCTTGTTTCTTTTTGAGGGTGGCAAATGTGTCTGATTTCCTCTTTCACATCACCATTTACTGTGTGCTACAGTTTGAAGCAACAGGAGTGTCAGAATCTTCATTTTTTTACCTAATACTGCAAACCAGCACCTTATTGTCTAGATCTCAGGTTACTGGACAGTTGTAGTTGAACATGTTTTCAAAACGAGAGAGATGTTGACCTGAAATGCCACAGAGATAAGGACACTGTGATAATTTTCTTTATAAAAGGCTGATGAAGTAGGGTAAAATCCACGGGGACAGGTCATTTGTAGTTAATTTTTGTCTGAAGGAGGAAATGCACTGTTACTGAACTATCTCATGGCATGATACTATGACCATATAGTCATGATTAATGCGTATGTATACTTAATTAAAAATTTGACACTCATTTCTTTTTTCGCCTCTTGCTCTCCTCATTATGTAGTGTTGACTAATAGGAACGAAATCTTAATATACACAATTATTTCCCTCCTTAAGAGTTACAGAAAGTTATGACCTTTGGGGAGACCAAGTAGCTCCTGGGAGTCTTTGAAGAAGCATGTTGTTCTTTATAACAAAGTCTTTCTTCTGCAGAACCTGAACAGCATCTTTCCCATACAGTTGTCATAGTAAAAAAACTTGGTGCGTAGCCAGTGCTTGAAATTCAAGTAAGGTTTAGTAGGCTTTCTTTGAATCATTACATAGAAGTAGTACAGAGGCTACCCAGCTTACAAATTAAAGGTCATTTTCAAGATGATACTTAACTAACCCTCTGAACACAGAATTGGTTTTTTTTCATTGCTCTACCAAGAAGCGTAGTCTGCTCCACCCCAGGAAGGGAGCTTTGGTTCAGTTTATAAAGATCACAGAGTAGGTTCTCCTTCTGAGCTAACTGACCTTCTCTGCATCTGGTAACTGTGTGTTGTCCCTCTGATTTTTCTCTGTTTTCTCCCTTCCAGCTTTTACATGGTTACTTATTTGCAGCAGTCAAGTAGTTCCTGTCCTCACAAGTAGTTTTTTCGTGAGTATCTTCATACAGAGTTACACAATTTTGTTGTTCCAGGTTTTAAAGAATTTGCCAGTAGGATTATACTGGGTTATCTATTTTACGGTAGTGCTTTTTTCTGATGCAAGCTTGTGCTGGTTTTAGCTGGGATGGAGTTAATTTGCATCACAGTAGCTAGTGTGGGGCTGTGTTGTGGATTTGTGCTGGAAACAGTGTAGATAATTCAGGGATGCTTCTGTTACTGCTGAGCAGTGCTTACCCGGAGTCAAGGCCTTTCTGCTCCTCACACCAGCCCGCCAGTGAGGGGGCTGGGGGTGCACAAGCAGCTGGGAGGGGACCCAGGAGGGACAGCTGACCCCAACTGACCAAAGGGATATTCCATACTTTATGGTGTTGTGCTCAGCATAGAAAGCTGGGGGAAGAAGAAGGAATTGGGGATGTTGGGAGTGATGGTGTTTGTCTTCCCAAGTCACTGTGACATGTGATGGAGCCCTGCTTTCTGGAGATGGCTGGACACCTACCTGCTGATGGGAAGTGGTGAAGGAATTCCTTGTTTTGTTTTGCTTTGCTTGCTTATGCGGCTTTTGCTTTCTTTACCTGTTAAGCTGTCTTTATCTCAACCCACGAGTTTTCTCACTTTGCTGATTCTCTTCCTCATCCCATCCAGGGTGGGGGTGGTGTGAGCACCTGGCTGTGTGGGGCTCAATTGCCAGCTGGGGTTAAACTACGACAAAGCCATACGTGTAGGCACTGAGTTAAAAGAAAACAGAGTTCTTGCCTTGAGGTTTTTTGGCCATCAGTGCAGACCAGTATTCTTTGGGGAGAAAATAATGTAAAACATTCTCATAAACCAGGGATTATTTTTTTCCCCTCTTGCATGGAGAATCCTCAAATTAGTGTGAAAGGGGGAAGTTCATAAACAAAGAAAAATAATATGGTTATTTTCCTGCCGGAGGGAAAGTGTGACACAGTCCTGCACTGATGGTAACCAGAGCCCAAAGTATATAATGATCTTACCAAAAAAGCAGTTCTTCAGAGTGAGAGTGTGTTTGTTGGGTGGTGGGAGGGTGGATGGCAAAGCTTCAGATTACTATGTCAGGCAATTTGACGTTTCAAACTGAATTTAGGTATGAATTTATATCAAAGATTTTGAATTAAGGTTAATTTAAAGATGGCTTCACAAGAACATTTTGAAAAATTGTTTCTGCCAGATCTGAAACTGTTGTCATTGTGGGCTTTCTTTTTCCAAAGAAATCTGCTCTAGTAGCAGTCTTGGAGTCTGTGTTTGTGTGGCATGGCATATCTCCAAAATCTTGTGAATCTTTTTTTGAAGAGTGGTGATGTAGCTATTTCTTTATTCTAGTTGCATACAAAATCAACCATCTTTGTTCTCCTCATTCTGATGTATTCATTCCATAAAACAGATAGAGCCCTCAGTATTTTTCCTTGAAGCTTCCCTTGCATTTGACATTTTCAGTTGCATAGCTTGAAGTACTGATTTTCAAACCCAGGAGTCTGTATTTACTGAAAGGGATATGAAACTTAACGTTGCTGCTTTTCATGTCTGAGATTTGTCCACAGCAGGTAGTGATGATGAGAGTACAGTATGTGAATTGCAGAGAAATATGCTTTGTTGGTGCAGATTATCAACACAGATCTATGGGTAGAAGTTACCACAATGCAGAATGCCCCTCAAATTTAGCCTCTGATGCTGAAGCTATACGCCGACAGCTAGATTCAGGAGCTGAAACGTTATTTGGTTATTATAAGCAGTGGAGAACGGCTTCTGTATTTGAAAATCTTATTTTAACATCTTTGACTGTAAGCTATATCTTTGTGGTACTTCTGTTCAGTGAAGTCAGTGTAAGCATTTGTCTGATATAAAAAAAAAAGTGATCTATTCAGTGTTTGTTTTTTTTTTTTAACAGCAACACAGGGAAAGTCTTGCCTGCCACTGCTCCCTCTATCCATGTGACTGGTCTTAAGAGTTTTTGTCAATCTGGTGCAGTTTTCCAGTGGAAAGGTCAAATTTTTCAAGCACTCTTTCTTTCCCATTGCCGTACTCTTGAGTAGCTTGTTTTCTGATCAGAAAGCAAGTTTTGCGAAGTACTGCATGGGTCCTTATCTGTTAAATGGTCTCAATTTGTGCAGAAAGCAAATAAACTGACATAATTATTTTGTTAAGAGCCAGATTTTAAACTTGCCTAGTTCACTAATTACTGATTGACTAGTTCAGTAATTGGCCATTTCTGCAGGTGTGTCTGGTAGCCTCAGACCACTGGTGGGGAGCGGTATTCATCTGGAAGTTTTGGGAAATGGGATGCTAATTGTCAAGCTGTCATGGACTCCAAAGACAATCACTCTGGAAAACTAAAACTAAACCCAAAGCTTTCTAATTCTGCACAAACTTTCACGGAAGTTTTTTTTAAAGAAAAAAAGCAGATTTTCCTTGCCCTCTTTCAGAATTTAATTTCTCAGGAAATGTGTGTACTTGGGGGAGTGGAATTCTTATGTTGAACATAGTATTGGTGCTCCTGTGTTAATAAACAAATGTTTTTGGCCTTAACTGTTGTTATTTTTTTGAAGAATGTGCTTGGAAAAGCTGATTAATTGTTCACAATTGTTATGAGTGAGAATTTTCACTATATTTCAATTTTTATTTACTCATTATTGTCCTTTAAGAGGATAAAAACAGCAGTTTGTCAGTACAGGATTATGTCTGAATGAAGTTCTTCTTTTGAGTGCCTATAGCCAGCCCCCAGTATAGTTATTCCCCCCACAACTCCTTCTTATCTTATTTCAGGTAGATTGAATTGATTTCTTTCTAACAATTTTTTTAGCTGTAGATCTTTGTGGCTTTTCCTGCAGAGTAGAGAGAATATAAGAAGAAATGGTCTAAAGAGGGGTGTTACTGAATTGAAAGGGAAGTCTGGTGTTGGACTCTCTGTAATTTTCCCAGTGCATCTTGCTCAGACACCTGTGCATGACAGAGTACGTTTTTACAAGCAGCTATGAAGTTCTCTTTGTTGGGGGCTGGAAGAGGCTGCCTGGTTGCAGATATTCTTATTAGCATAATAGTATTATTTTTTTTAAATCCAAGTAGTGATTTTCAAAATTCAAGGGCTGAATCTGTCAGCTAATACTGAAGGTATTTCAGTGCCTCTAAAAGCACAATGACTTCCCTCCTGGGCAATCTAAATTTCCATTTCCTCCCTGCTTTGGGGGCATGCAGTGTGATTGGTAGCATCTTGGACCTCATGTTTTAATCTGTCTGGTTAGACTCTAAAGAGAAAACCATGAAAAGCTTCCCAAAGCCTGTGATTTTGTATTATGTTGGAAGCTCTTTTGCTTTAAATATAAAAAGGGAAGTAGTGAGGAAGAAAGCCTCACAGCCAGGCATACAAATACCCTTTTTTCTTTGGTTTTGCTGTATTGTGCAGTAATAAGCATAGCCTGTAAAAAGCGTTCTGTTATTTTCTTAGCTCCTACTTGCTGTGAAGATCCTTTTTCTAGTAATGTGACAATTTTCCATTCTCATATGTATGCTGGGATATGGATAGACTGTGAACTCCCTCATAGCTGCGAGTGTCCCCGTGAGTGCCATTGAGAAAGGCTGTCGTAGATGGAAGGAAGTCAATATTGCTGTTGTGTGCAGGTTTGTCTGTGCTTTCTGTGAGATTTTATTGTCAAAAGGACTGTGGGGTGTATCCACAACTACAGCAGGGTACAAGCCCACAGAACTGCTGCAGCAGACATAGCTAGCACCTTGGAAACACACCAGCATGTTCGTATTGCAATGGAGATTAGACCTGTTCTTCCTGCTTATGAATGACCGAGTACTGTCAGTCCTGGCTCTGAGGTGGGTGGGATATGTTTTGCAGTTCTCCACTACATTAGGGTGGATTACAATGAAGTTTTTGGGATGTGTCTTACACTGTCGGGAAGATTTTACTCTCTAGTCCATAATAAAAGACTGCATTTGCATAAGATGATTGTGGAAAAAGTACTTAGCAGCACAAGGTAGAAAGGAGATTCTGGAAGCAACAAGGATGTTTGAAGGCTATTAATTTTCAAGTCAAGCAAATTACTATAGCACTTCATTCTGCTGTGCTCAGTGTGGTGGGTTGACCTTGGCTGGTCACAAGGTGCCCGCCAAGCTGCCCTGTCACCCCCCTTCCTTGACAGGACAGGGGCGAAAATAAAATGAAAAATTCATGGGTTGAGATAAGGGCAGGGAGATCGCTCAACAATTATCACCATGGGCAAAATAGACTCAACTTAAGGAAATGAATTTAGTTTATTGACAGTTAATAACAGAGTAGGATAGTGAGAAATTAGGACAAAAACTAAAACCACTTTCTTCCACCCCTCCTTTTTTCTCAGGCTTAGCTTCACTCCCAGTTTTTCTGACTCCTCCTTTCTTTCTGTCATATAAGAGTTCTGTAAAACTCAGTTGTTTTTTAATTTTCTACTTGTTCAACCCCTTAGTGAGTAGAAAGTCATGACATAACTTAATCTGGAAAGGTAGTAAGTCAAGAGAGTAGTCAACAATTCCAGTGCACAGTTCATATGCACACTTACAGTGTAGTGAAATGCACAAGCTTGTCTTGAACACAGGAACTGTTTGGGGATAAGAGACTTCTGTGTCATTAATAGTGTGATCATGGATCTCTGACAACTTTGCACAGTTTTATTGCAGATGGTGTTGGCACATGCGTTAAAAGATGTAGATTGCTGAGTGAAATAGCAGTTGTAATCAGAACAGTGTGTGGAAAATCTAAACAGATATGTTCATTCTTAAATTTTGAGGAAATAAAAGTGCACAGGATAGCACCATTGATTTAAAATAGTTACTAGCCTTGCTAGATGTCCAGTGAGCATGTGTGTGTCTTGTCATTTGATAACTGCGTTGTGAGGCACCTTGCAAGAGAATGTGGTAAGTGGCCATGTCTCTACCTCGCCAAGCTGTTAAGCTTTGGTTGCCTTACAGTGTGTGTCTTTAACACTTAGGTAGTTTTCTAAGAGTTTTAAGCAAGTTTTGATCCCACTGTATTCAGCATTGGTGCAGCCTCACTTGGACTACTATGTGCAGTTCTGGACCCCAACATTTCAGAAGGATGTATATCCAGAGGAGGGCAACAAAGCTGGTGACAGGGCTGGAAGGAATGTCCTCTGAGGAGCGGCTGAGGACTTTGGGTTTGTCTAGGTTGGAGAAAAGGAGGCTGAGGGGCGATCTCATTGCTCTCTGCAGCTTCCTGAGGCGGGGATGAGGAGGGGGAGGTGCTGAGCTCTTCTCCCCGGGATCCAGAGACAGGGCACATGGGAATGGTGCAAAGCTGTGCCTGTCAGGGGAGGTTTAGACTGGACATTAGGAAGCATTTTGTTAACGAGAAAGTGGATAAGTACTGGAACAGGCTTCGGAGAGAGGTGGTCAATGCCCCAAGCTGTCAGGTCATGCGGACAATGCCCTTGACAACATGCTTTAACTTGATCAGCCCTGAACTGGTCAGGCAGTTGGATTAGATGATTGTTGTAGGTCCCTTCCAACTGAAATAGTCTATTCTATTCTCTCATTTGGAAGCAAAGCAATAGTGATGAGGAAACAATTTTCTGTTTACTTTGTAACTGTCAGTGTGACTGAAAGCAGTTTGGCTCAGGTGTGAGCTGACTGCTCTGGGCTTTTGCAGGGACCATATTTTAATTTGCTTATTGACATTAATAGGCTTATGTGATCTCAGTTACTGTGTATCAATACTTAGCAAGAACAGATAATTTCGTAGGCAGTACTGCTGGGCTAGTAAAAGACACTTTGCTAGACCCAGCTGTTCTGCAATCCATGAAGCAAAGAGGGAGGAAAGCAAAGATGGAGAAGGGAGCAGGAAAGAAGCTCAAAAAAAACCCAAAACTGGTTAGGGTTGAGAAGGGTGGAAGAAGAAAATATGAAAGAATGTGTACCAAAGGGGTATCGTCACCACTGCGCAGTAGGAATAGTTGCTCTGCTTTAGGAGAAAAGAGTTGGCAGAGCACAGGGAGTGGGCACTGAAGAGCTGAAGGAGCCAGATGGGTCTTAGCAAAAAGAGGGTAGATCATAGAATGAATTTCGGCATGTTATTTTTGAGCTTGTGCCTTTAAAGTGGCAGTGGGTAGACCAAACACCTGTTTTTTATCATCGCTTTTTAGGAAATGTAAATAAGCCTAAATGTTAATTGACTTCTGAAACTTCACCTCAGCTTACTTCTAAAAGACTTGCTGTTGTGTTTCTATACACAGGCGGGGGTATTTTGAGGACAATGAGGGTTTTGTGAGAACACCTCCTCAAGCCTGGCAATGTACTATAATATAGGACAAGTTTAGGCGTTAGTTAACTTAACAACCAATTAACTAATTTTGTTATTGGTATGTATGTAGTACTGCTATAAGAAGTTGGTTGAGTGCATCTCTGCTGTTGATCTGTGTGGGGAAGAGAGGCTGTTTGGTATGTTCCATTGTGGTTCTAGGACTTCATATCCACTTTGCACTTCTCGTGTCAGGAAAGTTTGCATTAGCTGTCAGGCTCTGGAGTGCACTGTGCTTGCGTAGAGAACTGTTGGAGGATCTTGCATCTTTGTTTTAAGCAGAGAACTGCAGATAGAGTCCTGGGGTAGGACTTCAGCTTTGGTTTCACCAGGAGGGGGGATGTTTTGAGCATGCTTGGGCTGTGCCTTAATAAATGCTGCAAAACTCCAGATACAGACACAATGCAGTCTTGCACCAAGGAGCACCCCTTTGGCATGCTAAATCACTATTGTAGATGCAGCTGGTGTGAGCCACATCTATTACTTCACTGTTAATGTTTTCAACGAGCTGTAATCTGCTTACTGAGTGCTTAATTTGTCCCAGATAAGTCAAGCAGGAGGACAGGGAGCACTTCAGAAGTTTAGAAACTTCTGTGATGCTAATCCATACTTGACAGGGTCAGATGTGGCTTGTGTTCTTTCGAAGTTTAAATAGGACCCAGGTAGTCAGGATCTGCCACAGAGTTCTTTGTCAGCAGAGAGTTGGTGCCAAAACAGTGTTGCTGGTCAGGCTTAATAGTTGCTTCTGTGCTATGACAATGTAGGCATTCAGGTCCAGTGCTTACTATTGACCATGCTTGAAACTGTCTGTGTTTATTATGTCATTGAGTCTCCCTAAATCATGTTACTTCGTATTATCTTAGAAAGTAAATTGTGTGACATAAATTTATTTGAGTCCCAGGAAATGTGTTTTATTTGGTTCCTGATCAAGACTAAAGGGCATAGCTGAGAATGAGAGTCCCATCTGGACTCATGTATGTTCAGTAACTCTAAACTGCTCTATTTGTTAAAAAGAAAAATGCTGCTAGGGTTAAATTGGAAAGAAATTAAAACACAAACTCGGTGACTAACAGATTCCCTGAGTATAGGCCTTGCATGTTGTCCGTGATGGCTTCTCTGCAGGTGTATGTTTTTTCATCAGCCATCAGGGTATACATGAGTATAAGCCTTACAAATTTACATGAAGACACAAGTATTGCTTTTTTTTATTTGATGTTTGTTTCTGTCTTCAGAAACTCCTTGCACTAAATTGTTGTGCTAATTTCTATGAAAACAGAACTCTGAGATTTCTATAAGGTACTGCTAGCGTTAAGCTATGCAACTTGAAGTTGAAATTTTTTCTGATCATTCTTGGTTACGTCTTCGTTTCTTGCATGTCAGAGGTAATTAAATGTTGACTAATTATAGTGCTTTAGACTTTTGCTGACAAAAACCTGCTTTAGTGAAATTCCTGTTCCAGTTATAGTTGTCTTCTTCCAGCCTATATTTTAACACATAAAAAGATCACTTAAATAATGTCTAAGCAAAACTGAAAGCAATCTGAATCGCAGTATAATTGGCTGCCCTGAACTACAGCAAGCTGTAGAATTAGCTGCCCTGAAATGGGGGGGGCTTATCAGGCACATCCTTCTGTACAGTCGTTCGTTTTATGCCTGCCAGTCACTTCTACACTTCTTTTGCTGAAGTATACAATAGCAAATGGTTGGGCCAGAGCAAGTGGATTTTCATTTTTGTCAGCAGGATCTAGAGCATAGTCTCTGCAGAGAATTGGGTGGGTGTTTCCCTCCAGAAGTTCAACAACATTATATTCTGTCCCCTGCCATCCCAAAATACTGGGCAAACCTTTCCTACCTCTCCTACCACCAGTCTTGAAGTTCTCAATGTACTTCTTCTTTCTGCTATGGATCAATATTTTCTGCAGGGCACTTACTAACTAACTGAATCCAAGTGATGAAAAGTTCAGTTCTGTTTCACAAAGCAGCGTATGAATTTATGCTGCACAAAGCTGGAATATGGAGCGGCCATAAATGGGATGTCTAGTTGTGAGTCAGCAAAATAACACCACTCTTTATTGTGGAAAGCAACTACCTATGGAAACTGCAGGAAACTGATTAGTGTTTGAGGACATCTTTAAGAAATGGAGAAGAGGATGAAGTTTTGCTCTTCGGCATCTTAGAGTGGAAGATTTGCTTTTTGGTATGCTGGCTGGCATAACTAACCTGTATACCTGAAGTGAGTCTCTGGAGGAGTAGGGGATGCTTTGACACTTTTGTCAATGCACTTCTATGATGTTCTGGTTGTTAACTTGGCACGTGTTTTCAAGAGTTAAGATATAAACTGCTTAAGGTGCACCTTTAGTTCTGCTAAACTGAAAGCAGGTTTTATGGAAATTCAATCATCAGTGTCTTATGCACAATGTAGTGAGCTACCATACTAAAATGTCTTTTGTTTAAAGTATAAACTCAATTTGCCATAGTATTTCTATAACAATTTCTAAAAAATTATTGCATATAGTCTTGCAGATTTAAAACACTTCTTCCCTTACTGTGAATATATAGGCTTATAATTTTAGATAAGGCAAAATATTCTTGGCACTTTTTGCTATAATACTTCTTTAGTTGACTCAGAAAATAGAGAGCTTGCAGTGATTTAATGGCAGAGTGACCACAGAAGAATTATTTGTAGTGCTGAAGCAGATCTTGATTCTGGTGCTTTTGTTGTTTTGCTATAAGGCACACTCACAAGAAATTGTGAAAATAAAACTTTACTTATCTAGCCCACCTGGTGTGTTAGAGAAGTATTGATTGTTCTTGAAATTGATTTAGAGATGCAGCTTGCTGCATGACGCTGTGATGACTATATACAGTCTCTCGGTCTGTTCTAAATGTTTGGGGTTTTTTTAGTGTTTCTATTATAAACAGACTCCTGAGTGTGCTATCGGCATCGCTGTGTGTGTTGCCTAGGAAATGGGCAGTCCTAGCTGCCCTCTGAAGCTTTGCTATGACCTCCCCACCCGGTGCACCTTGTGATTGGTAATTTTCAAAGCAACTTTTAATGTCCCTCTCATCAAAAGCATCTTGCTGCTAGTATGAATGCTTCCGTATTCCGTAATGGCTTGCTTGTAAAATTGTATCAATAATATTTTCTTTGCCTAATGTTGTTCTAGGCGGATTAGTTTTGCATGAGAAGTTGTATCTTGTTTCTGCAGGTTCAGAACTGCACTGCTTTGTCTTCAGCTAACGCACAGTAGAGCCTGTCATACACAGAGCTGCCATTTTCTCAATTTGACAATTAAAATTTGATTTCCGTCACTGAAGTCAAATACTGTGTTTTCCCCTCTGCACTAATCTCCCTTGATGAGCTTTGAAAACTTTACTGTCAGTTGAAAACCGAGAGTTAGGGCCTAGATAGTCGGGTGGAAATGCAGCCAAGCCTTTTTGGTTGGGACCTCCAAACTTGGTGATTTTTAACTGGAAGATTAGAGTTGGTGCAGTGTGCTGCAATTTGTCTCTTCATTAATATTCCAACCACTTCTATTCTACTTAGTTGTCTTCCATGGTATCTTAACTTTTCTCTTTAGCTGCTTCGTCCCTTCCTCTCTGTTCTTTTACTGCAGGAAAGAAACCTGGTAGATGTCTAGAGACCACTCTTTGTTTGATTGACAGGTTGTGTTGTTGCTTAGCGTTTTGGGTGTAAAAGCGTCTGTGTTCAGTGAGTTTCCCGATAACTGCCTCCCCCACTCCAATTAATCTTTCACAGTTCTTAATGGTTTTGAAGAGTCTGTTAGTAATCACGGTACTAAACAAAGGTTTAGTGGCTCTGATCTTGGACTGTCATTCTGGGAAGAAATGGGTTTTACTGTCACCTTCTGCTTGCTGGCGCTCCAGACAGCTGCCCAGTCACGCCGGTTTCTCTAGGCTCTGGTAGCAGGTGTAGGATGCATCTGCCCTTCTGCTCTGTCTGAACAGTGGAAATGAGTGTTTTCTTCAAGGCTGCTGGGAAAAGGTTTCTAATCTAAAACTGTCACTTGTTTTTATAACTGTTTTGCATCTCCAGTTAGTCGCTAGGTTTTTGTAGGTTGCGTAGTTTCCTGGATGACTAACAACATTTTTTTTTAATAATTAAGTTTATATTTCTTTAATGGTTTGTGAAAGTTTTGAGTAGGAATATTGGGATTTGAACAGGGATTCTTCACTCTAAATTTGCTTTCTATGAAGTCCTGAAGGATTATTTTTAGGAAAAGACAAATCTAATGTCTGACACTCATAAGGGAAGTTGAGAGATGCCCTGAGACCCTTTGAGGTGATACTCCTGTTCTTAGTGGTCTGCTGCTATTTTAGGAAGAAGTTTAGAGGAAATACTACACGATCTAGACAGTAGACCTAGGTGAAAATGACTCTAAAATAAGTAGAGATATGCTTACCTGTTATTGCAGAAGGCTTTTTCTGTACATTATAAGTTTCTTTGAAGAATAAGGTCTGTAGGAAATACATTTCTAGAATTGTTTGAAGTTCTTTGATAATATTAGGAGGAGGAAAATGGTAAGCAGTGCAAATTAATATGAAAAATCATTAATTGTAATCTCTCTTTCTTTATATGTGATTCTTGCTTTGGCTAAAATTCAGTTATTACATGAACTTTTGCCTGTCCTTCTTAGTTTGTCTGAGTACTTGAAAACTGACACAAAAGTGATCTACCTGCTGAAGATTATTAAACATAAAAATGCAAATGCCCAAAATGCTTAATATTCCTTGTGTTAGTTCCTTATGCTATTTACTACCTTTTCATACTTTATTTCCCACAAATTACATGCGAGTCTTCCTGATCACAACTTTGTATGAATATACTTGTTCTTGAACTAATATGGATGCCAATTCTGATGCTTTTAAAAAGTTGGGTTTTTTTGAGGCAGTCGGTGACAAAATGATGTTTCTGAAAGTGAATATAGGCAAGTCGAATAAAGAAAAGTGTGACTTCTAATGACTGTCAGATTTTTTGGATGGAAAGAAACTTTCACAAATTAAATGTGTGAGAAACATGAGCATATTCCTACTGTGTGTAAATAGGCTGTCTATTTTTGAAAGTTCAGATTATCAGATAATTAGCAGAAAAGATGCACGTGGTCTATCAGTTCAGTGGGGGGGAGGAGTGATTTCTTCCTTTACAGTTCAGTGAAGAAAAATGTTTTCTACTCCTTAATGTGGAAGTGCACTATTTTTAAGAGTTTTGTTCTTTACTTCACCTGTGCCTTCTACTAAGGTGTGGCAATTCATAGTCTGTGTCCTTTCACAAATATGAGACTACCAGAACTTGGTGTTTACCCTTTATTCTCTCATTTTAAAAACTTAAGGGAAACTTCTAGGGTAGAGAGCAATTTTGCAACCAATCCTTTCTTGGGTCGACTTTTAAGATGTTCAGTTGGGTAAGACTGCAATTGGAAAAACTCTTGTATCTCACTTCTTGCTGTTCTTTTATTGCAAGTTGGGAATAGTGTTAAAGATATCTTTGAAGTTTTGTTTCTTTTTGAAGCTATGGAGTCTGCAGTGGTTTGGATTCCTGCTTATGAAAACATTTGTTCAGAGCATGGCTGATAAATTAAGACAAAGCTTCCTTCCTTAGCTTGAACAGCAAAAGAGTGTGATTACTTTTGAAGACTCAGGGGGGCTAGGTTACCTGGTATAAAATGTTTCTCTGGGAATTCTAGTTAGCTTCTTGCAAAGGTGTTTCTTGAAATGCATGTAGAGAAGAAAGACTCTTTCACTTGCAACTTTCTTCACTTGTGCCTGCAGGAGAAAAGAAGTTGTATCTCAGGAATTTACTTTTGATCTGTACTGAAACCTATTGCAACAAAGGGTTGTAATATCCCCGTGCCTCTCAAGAGCTCCTTTGTAGAAGCATGCTAATTATTCATTTAAGGTGTTTTGTATCTTTGTAGGCGCTGGATTCTTTAAGTATTTTCCTGGAGTTGAAACAGTTTATGAAACTGCTGCTCAGCATTTCTGGACTGGAAGCTTATGTCTAACTTTTATCTGCATGCTTATAAATCTCCATGATTAAATTGTAAAGTATTTATACTGAGACCCTGCCTGCTAAAGATCCATGCTATTGTCTGATTTTCTTCTGTGCCTCATAGTTGTGATGATTTTGAATTACTCTGAAGGCACCACAGAGAGATCAGGTTTTCCCCAAAGCACCTCTGCAGAACTGAAAGTTGTTATAAACGTCATAGTACTAATCTTCAGGATTGCCTGAGCCATTAGGTGCTCAAAATCCCTTCACCAATTAATGATGACAGACTTCTAACAGCATGCATCGCTGAAGGGGGTTTTATGTGAAGGACCTGCTTTTACATGATAAATTACTTCTAATCTTCTTGCAGAGTAGGATTTGGAATGCCTCTTCTATAAAAGGCTTGTTTTAAACTTATGCCAAATAGGCCTAATGTTGTCCCTCCATCTGGGGAATAGGTTTGTGCCCGGTGTGCCGGAGCCAATGAGCACACTGAGTTGAGGTCCACCTTCTAGCCTTTAGTGCTGTTCTGTGCAGAAAGGGGGTCCAGTTTTTGGACAACGCTAATATATGTGGTATTTGATAGATATATCTATATATATGTGTATATTTTTTTTCTTCCTCTAGCTATCAAGTTTTGGGTATCTTATTAAGGCACTGATGAAGATCATTCACTGATATTTGTGTGTGTTTGTGTAACTATATACCAGAGTTGCTCTGATTTCTTCAAATTATTCTCTTAGCTCATAGTTTTAAGTAGAATAACTGTTATAGCTCTGCCCTTACTTCTGCCTCCTTCATGAGTGACTTCTCTTCATCAAGAGCCCATCTCTAGCAAATCCTTAAAGCTTTATTCCTTAGGCTTTTTTATTAAATTTCATCTAACTTGATATGTGTTTTGTATGATACAGTAAGCCAAATAGTTAATATTTTCAAGCCTCAAACTTCTTACTGAATATCAGTCAATTTTTTTTTGATTAGGACTGTTAGTTTTATACATGTAAACTGTTGGGAGGGAGGGAAGGAAGGCAGGGGTTTAGGGAGGACTGCTTGTTTAAGAGGAGAGGGGCTGTCTTACTGTCTTAATTGACTTCTGGTTAACTTTTTTGTCTCTGTAATGTTGAAGAGGTTCTTAAGAGACATTTTTATTTTGATCATCTCTCATCTGGGGACCTGCTTGCTGTCTTGACTGTTATACAAGTTCTTCCTTTCCTTGAGTGGATTGCATATATATTTGTAGCAGAGTGCTCTGTTACTGCTACAGCATTTCTTGTAATCAAGATACCCGAAAATAAGGCTAACCCATCTGGCCTCCCCAAATAATTAATTTTTGCAGGGAACTAACAGTCACATGAAACAGTGAATTTTGTCTTCTAAAAGTGATGTGCAGCTATTAAAGCAGTAAATGAAGCATTTTTTCTTGAGATTTGCAGAAACTTGATTCTGCAGATTTTTTTAATGTTTTTGATAAAGTATTTCTGTGTAAGTATAGAAGTTTTTCCTTTGTTAGGAAAGGCTGGCTTCAGAAAAGTAATCCTTAGAGTAATTGGCAATTTCCTTTCGTTGTCAACATGAGCTAATTTGTATCACATTGTTTGTCTTTTAGCACTTTAAGTGGAATTAAATGAAATTGCACATGTCTATTTGTTTCCAAAATAATAATTTTGGGTGTCTGACAAATGGGCTTGCCTTTGCTATCACACACTCATTCTGGGATAGTTTCTCCATTAAAAATGAGAACAAGGCTGCCTGTGAAACTAACTGGGAAAACTAGCAAACTAGCTTTGCGTTTAAGTATTCAGTAGAGCTTGGGACCTAATTATATCCTTAGATGCCATTTAGACACTGTAGCAATATAAGTTAAGAAAAATCTAATATTTCATCCCTTGATGTGATACTTCACTGCTTATTTGAGGTAAGACCACAGCCCTGTGTGAGAATGCACACTGTAGAGTGCAAGATGGATCCCAGAACTCTCTCTTAACATAAAAAGCAGAAGACAGACTATTTAGTTCAATGATTTTAACTTCTGTATGTCAACAGGTGAGTCTGTGGGCCATGCAGTGTAGGCCCCCACTAGGGAAGTGAGGGGTGGCCTGGTTTTGAGCCATGTTTATTCAGTTACATGGATTGCAACTGAGTATATTTTCTAACAAATAATTTTTCTGTGATTTATTGCTGAGGAGCTGATCAGAGGTCAGGCTAGAGTTAGTCATGAATAGCCTCACAAGAGGGGGACCAGGTGCATGGCAAATGTAAGTGGGGCAGGTATGACCAGGCACTTCTGTACTGAAAGAGTTAAATGTCATCAGAACTGCGTATAATTGATTTGAGTAAGCTAAGGGTGACAGTGGAGCAAAAGCTGATGCTCCTCCTGACTGCAGTAAATTAACGGTAGAAAATATGGCTGGAGAAGAGCAATGTAGTCCACAGTGCTTGTTGCATTTAAAGATATTTTAAGAATAATTGATTATCAGTTGCTCTCTCCGTAGACTTGTGCGAGTCCAGAGAGTAATGGGTTCCTGGCAGAGCATGCAGCGGAGCTGGCAGCTCAGAGCAGGCGTGTATTGCCGGCTTCTGCGGGGTGCAGGGAGTGGCCGATGGCCAAGCTGTGAGCTCTGGGGACGGTTCTTCTGCAGGTCATTGTGGAGGTGCTGAAGTGAATTCTGTCCCAAACACAGCCTTTGAATTAAGAGGAAAACTACCATTTATTCTAGTTCTTGTTTGTGCTGGCAGATTGGCCCAACAATTTAATTCAGCTCTCACTCTTCAGTTAATGCTTGGGAAGGATATGAATCATGTTGCGGTACATGGCTGTCATGCTTTCATTCTGAAGTCTTAAAATTCTCTTGCAGAAAATGAGTGCCAGGAGTATCTGTGCTTCATTTAAAAAAAAAAAATCAGGGAAAACTCTAAATGTAATATTAAAGTGTTATCTGTAGAGACTTTAACGTTGGAAACATTTTATAAAGAAATCCTTAAATACTTGATGCAGTTCTGAGAAAGTGGATGGACTAGAATGTATTAACTGCATGGAAAAGCTAGCTGTTGCTGTACATTTGACAATCCTGTAATATTCTATTAGCTTTATCTGTTAGATAGTTGGAGTAATGTCTCCAGTATGCATTATTCTAAGGGTTTAAAAACAAAAGTTGAAAATTCTTTTCTTTACAGTCACCTTCTCAAGATGGAAAGGAATGTTACTAGGTGATATTTTTATGTAGTAAGTTAGACAACTCTGACAATTTTGCCAAGTTATTCTTCAATCATCCGTAAACCACAATTGTCCTAGCAAGCAATGCCTTAATTGGTAGACCAAGAAATGTGTCTAGTGTACTTCTAATAAATCTTAATTTAAATAGTGTCATTCAGAACAGAAATGTTGTCAACCCACAGATAAGCATTCACACGGAAACTTTAGGATTAGTGTGTTTCTTGTATTTTCCCTATCTTATTTTGATAAAGCACTTTTTCTTCTTGCTTACATCTATGTAAATCTAATCAGTAGTAATTCAATAAAAAAAATAATTTAAAAGGTGAAGATTTGTTTGTTTGGATGTGAGTCAATGAAAGACTAATACAAGAACTTGATAAGATCATGAGTAGGAGTTAAGAGGAAGCCAAACTTGGTTATCTTGCACTGCAATGAAACTTGGCAGCCTGAGAATTCGAGTTTTCATTTCTTTATTAATACATTTCTCACAATGGATGACATGTGGTATGTTTTCCTAGGATAAGAGAAGTATTGACTGCCAGAACAGCTATTTCATTTTCTCTTCTCTCCCTTGTAACTCTCTTTCCTATGAAAGGAATATGTTTCCTTACAGTTTGCTAGCTGTGTAACAAAAAAGCTGTTCGTCTAATAGTTTTTTTTATTGGCCAGGGACTCCTTATGCATCTGTTGTGGCATTTGGCTTTATCAAAGTACCATGAGGAGCCAACGGAAAAGAAGAAATATCTTTTTTGTCATATTAGTCAGTGTTGCTGTGTAAGGTGCTGTAGAATAATCAAGAATGATTTCTCATAGCCTGTGTTAGCTTCTTGAAAGGAAGGCTTCTGAGATGGAAGGTGTTTTTACTTTATGCAGAAGTTGTAGGGTGGAAATCTAGTTTGTTTCCAACAGATTCTTGTTTTGTTACAAAAGTTCAGTACTTACTGCTCTTACAAGTAAGACTTGTTTGAAACTTTACCTGTAAGTGGTAGGCACCTGGAAAATAAATAGGGCAAATGACATATTTTGAAGTTCTGTACCTTTTGTGTTAAATGTGTACCGTCATTTGGTTTTGCCCAACCCTTCAGTTCCCCATGTTCTTGTGTGCATGAAAGCTTTTTTTTAAAATAAATTCAGGGCAATTTTTGGGCAGAGGATAACATTCTGTTGAAAAAATACATCCCTTCTTTAGGTTCAGTGGGGATCAGTAAAATGCAAGTGAATTTACTACCAGAAAATGGAATTTACTCATGTGATTTTAAAAATGTCTTGCCCATCCATCTTCTGGGTCAGCCTAATAGATGAGATTTAGTAGTTCTTCCAGTGGCTGGAGAGAGAAAGAGCAAAACTTAACAGGGCACAAACTCCTTTACTTCTAAGCTCCTTGAGCAGTCAAGAGGACTGTCCTCACGACCAGATTCTCTTTTTGATGATTCAAGCCAGCTTCTTTGGCTGGACCATGTCTTCCCAGTACATTATCCATATACACTATAACATTTTTGCTGTGGTGTACGCTTGAGTGTTCTAGCTCTGCCACGTGAAGAGGACTGGTGTAATTGGTCTGGCGGAACAGACTTTTGCTGAGTTTCAGGGTTCATGTGTCAGTACTTGCACAGTCTTGAGCTTTACAACTTTTCGCTGGGTCATAGCTAACCTAGCTGTGCAGCTTGGACTCCCAGGTGTAATGTAATGGTTGCGTGGAGACGCCTGAGCCTGCTTTTTGTGGGAGATGAAACTGAAAGCTGACAAGTAGTGCTCTGTTGGCACTTGGTAAGAGATTAATAGATATCTAGATGGAAGACATGAGAAACTCTACTTGAAAGTATTTTCTAATAGTTTTGAGTGACTACTAGAAGAGCTGTATCTGTGAAGGCAGAATTCTTTGTTCTCTCTTCTGCAGAGCCCTGATGAAGAGCTCCTGGACAGACACACTCTTCTATGCCTGCCAGCTCCACTCCTTTGCCTTTATCTCATGTACATCTTTAGTTCATGCTGGTTGAGATGATCATTGTTTAAACAGGCTAATCTTCTGGTGGTGGTGTGCACATGACAAAACCAGGTTTGCTTTTCTACATATTCAGGACTAGATATCCGAAGCTTGTTAGAAATAAGCTTTAAACATTTTTTGAACTGGTTTTCAGCTGTAACTAAACATATTGCCAATGTGCATGTGTAACACATCCTTCTGTGTGATGAACCAACATAGAAAGCAGATTAAGAATGCAAACTGCAAAACATCTGGTACAAGAGCAGGGAAAACTAATTTTAATCTAGTCCTTCACTGACAGCCAGACGTGGCCAGCATATTGATGGTGTGGAGGAGGAAGGTGGTGGTGTTTGTCCAATAGCTCTGTCATTTGAGTTCCCCAACACTTGGTGTATTTCCTGCTTCCTACACTACATTTTTTATGTTAGCTACAGAATTTCATGCTTTTAGTGTATGACTGGCAACAAGGACATCGTTTTCTTCAAAAGGTTACAGGATTTCAGTATTCTTTCCAGAAAGATCAGCGCCCCACCGTTCATACTGATCTTCTCCAAGAAAATCATCAGGGGTGCAGTTCTCCTTTTAAGGGGATGAAAATGTGAGAACTCAAAAGTTAAGTAAAACTAACCAGTGTTTTATTTCATTTCCAAAGGAATGATTTTATTAAGAGAACAAATACTTACTTTCTGTCACCTGGAATATGTATTATTCATACTATTATATAGCTTGTAGATATTAATGATTAAGATTCATTTTGGACTTCAGAGTAAGTTTGTTTTTTCTTGACCCTGCTGATGCAGAGCTCTGGGTTTCTTTTCATTTTGGAGGACCATTCCTTATGATCTCTGCTGCATTGCAAGAATTTATGGTAAAAATAATCCCTAAATGTCTTTCTTTTCTATTATTAAACCTGAGTATGCAGCTTCTTTTTTGGGTCCTTAGATGTGTATGTTTGGGTTTTATGAGTAAACAGTATATTATATTATCCTTTTTTTTTTTCCTTTTCCCCCCTTCTAGGGAGTTCCAGATGAGCCCCTTCTGAAAAATCTCTTGACTCTGCTTCTGTCTGTTCTGCAGGTTCTGCATTTTCCCCTCAGGTTCTTTTATCTCTGTTCTCGCTACAGTTTCCTCGAATTTAACCTGGGCAGATCCAAATAGATGAAAAGGACTGACTTGGTTAAAAAGTGAGAATCATTATCTTTTGTTCAGAAGAGAGCCCTCTTGATATCACATCTGAGGGCTGATAGGTTATGTTCTCCAGATCAACTTTTGTATTGATTCCCCTGTCCCATGTGCTCACCCTCCTTGATATGGTCAAGATCTTCAATACGAGTTGGTTCTTTTTGGTTGTGGTGGTAGGTGTTTCCCAAAATTATCCCTCAGAATTGCCATCAGGTGTGTAAACTGTTTGAGAGGTACTGTGTATTCTTCCTTGGGGAGGAGGACAAGGGAAAATCAGCATATGAAATAAAAACTTTTATGGGGGCAGCCTCTCTCTCTTATTTTAAATCATTCCATATAAAAAACTGGATTAAAAATATTAAATCTTTTAAATCTAGAAACCAAGTGGAGTGCAGGATGATAGTAAAAATAAATTAACATGGAAAAACTGGGCTAAGAAATCTAAAACAGGAGTGGAAAAATGTACTACTTCAGCTTAAAAGTGTTTAATGTGAGAACATGTAGGCATAGGCTCATCCCTGTGTAAAGGGACACTATGAAATACAAGGTGCTACTTGCTATTCACAAGGCTTAAAAGTGTGGTTGCCAGTGAACTACATCCAAATACTAAATTCAGTAGACGAGTCTTGAATAATTATTATACAACTTTGTATCCTAGGCTTAAAAAAAACCTACTCTGCTTTCTGCTTGCAGAGGTGTCAAGAGTATCTCATTATTCCATAAATACAATTTTACCATTAATTAAAATACTTCTCAAAAACAGTGCAAAAAGATATTTGAAAGTCTAAAAATTGAATTGTTTTGTTTCCCTTCAGTGATGTTAGCAGCAGGGGTTTGTAGTCAATGGAATAAACTGATGCTTAGGACAGAATCAATACCTTCTATTAAAGTGAAGTGTAAACTGCAGTGTACGAGTTTCTGTGTAAGTTTATCTTTGCCTCAGGTATCCTGATTTCATAAATGCAAGATCTTCCTGAGCCCAGAACTAATCAATAAACCTGTCTGTGTGCACTGCTTCAGGCTTACTGTAACCAAGCAATGAACCAAGATTATTCTCAAAGTTGTCATTTGTAGTCATGAGTTTAATAAGCTCTTGTTATTGTATCTGAAAAACATTTAAACTAATAGCCTGTTTAAAAAATAATTTACTTATAAAGGTGTTCCTTAACAGAAAACCTATTGCTCCCATTGTAGGTAATGAATTTTAATGAATATTCAATATTTTATTGGTTTTCACCTACTTAACTATGATTTTAAAATTCTAAGTTCCCACTTACATCTGACAATTCGCGTATCTCATCCTTAGTGATGGGTCAGTTGTTGTTTTCAGTAACTCCAGCCAAACAGATAATTCCTTTGGTAGTAATGAAAGCAGCTGATACAGGATTGAACCCAATAATAATGTTGTGCAACAAATATTCCAAACCAACTTATTATATTCATGTGCTTATGAAGGGAAACTCTTGCCCAGTTGCTTTAATCAGGGACATTTCTCACTGTGTAAGAAAACTTAGTGACTGCCTTTATATAATCTGAGCATTCTTTGTAAATATGTGCCTTTGCAACAAATGGTTAGCAGTGGATATGCAGCTGTAACAGGTTTTTGAGTGTTTTGCCTTAAGTGCTGATGGTAAAGGAGTCACAAGCATGAGAAACTGTAAAACTGGTGGTTGCTGGGTGTGTGGCTTTGAAGCAGTAGCAGGAAGTATGTGAACAGTGCTTAGCACTGTTTTAGAACCACGGATGGCTGTCCCAAATTATAATATGTAGGTTTTTCAGGTGCAGCTAATTTTGTCAGTGGGAATTTATTTTTATAATGCCAACAGTCAAAATTGTTTGGAGAAAGGGAAGGGGACAGCCTTGTGAAATGCAGGATCAGAACAGGTTTTGAAGTTAGGTTGAGGAAGTAGAGCTCTCAGCTTTCAAAAGTGATGTAATAAACCACTGCTATAACTTGCTCCTGTTTGTGTTGCAGCTTGATTCTGTGGCACCTGATCAGTTTGAGCATGAAAGAATTCAGCTCCAGTTTTAAGGACTGATTCCGCTTCTCAAAGGAAGGAAGTATGAATGCATGAATGAAAAGGAAGAACGGAAAGAAGTTTGGAGTCACTAAGTAATACTGCTTGGGGCTGGCAAAAAGTAGCAGATAGTTGGCTTTTGGAAAGTAGCTGGCGAAGTTAACATGTCTCCCTCCACTTTCCCCTTTTAAATTATTTATGAACGTTGGTTTTGGTGCTTGTGTAAATTTAGGGGGTTTTATCTTTCAGAATTTTCTGTAGCACTTCATTTTTTCAACTTTAGTCTCAACATGTGGATAATATCCATCAATAGAACAGCACATGCTTTAAGAGCAGGTGACCTAATCTATGTCTCTGTCTTTATCTGTGTTTTCCTGCAAGTGCAAAATAAATGAGTTTTCAAGCAGTTAATGTTTTTAATAATAAGCCTTTTAAAGTTGCTGTTATCTGAAATGTGTATCCAGTAGTAAGAATTAAATGTCAAAGAAATACTTGCTTTGAATTGTCGCTTGGTGGTTCTGAAGTTTTTCTTCACTTTCTCTAGGAGGTTTTTTTTTGCATCTGTGTGTGTCAGTGGTTTGTTTTGTGGTTTTTTTTTTTTAGCCTTCCTTCCGACTCAGAAAACTCTTTTGATGGACTGTCCCATTCTTTCCTTCCTTATTCTTTTTCCTCCTCCAGGTTTTGAATCTGTTGTTCAATTCAAAATAATCTTCAATATTTCATCTTTGTCAAGTTCTTTGAAACTAGACAATGTAGTAGGTAAAGGCAGATCAGATTATGACTTCTCGGAAGGAACAGTTGTATTATGAATTGAAATATTTGTACCTCCTTGTGGGTTAAGATTACAAAGCCTCATTTCTCATGGCCTTGGCTTATAAATGCTGCTGCTTGCATAGTTCTGTTATCTATTCTAGTTTTACTGAAGTCTTATGGTAAGCTGCAACTCAACTATTAATCTGTCTACGTGAGTCAAAATTTGAGGAATTTTGACAGATCATATTTACTCGTTAGTCTAGAAATCGCTTTTGCATTAACAGTCCATGTAAGTGAGAAGTATGGCTGTATTAAGTACTATCTCTCTGAAGCTCAGTCTCACTTAAATGCTGTGGCTCAATATTTTGGTGCCTTTTTCCAAAACACAAACAAAATGGGGTAAGAAATTAGACCAACGTGTGGGCTTTTTAAAATTTGGTGGCTCTAACTTTTGGATAGCATGACTAGTCTAAAAATTGAAGCCAGTCAACTATAACTAGTTTATTTATACACACTATTCAAAGCAAGTCATCAGGAAGATAAGACAGTATCTGAGGACTTTGGATTCATGCAGTTTGAATCCCTCCAAGTGTAAACAAATTGTTTCTTATTCTCTCCTCTAAATCTTTTAGGTGAAAGAAACTGTTCTAGGACTTAAGAAATATCCAGGAAAGTTGTTTTGGTTTGGATAAATGTATCTCTTAAAGTTGTTGCTTGCTGTTGTGCTGTGTTCAGGATTTCAACTCTTCTCTCACTGGCCAGAGAGCAATTTTTTTTTCTGTTTTCTACTGGCAGCTCAAATTACTTATTAGGATTTCTGTTGCCCTGTTGAAAGTGCACTTGGTCTCTTACCCTGTGCTTGCCCCCATTTTTCTACCACAAAGTAATCTGCCACTTGAGTTCACTTCTGGCAGCAAATGTGAAAAGGTACTTCTCTTGCTTCTCTCTGTATGTGTGCATGTGTGTATAGATTTTTGTGTATGCATATATATGTATGCATGCACGTGATTTTAAGGAGCCTTTCTCCTCTAATCTTTTTTTTTATTTTCTCACTTGCTTTGGGATGACTTCTGACTTAACTGTCAATATATGGGCATATGTAGTGAGGAGGCAGAGAGCTCGCTGTTGAAACTAGTGGGGTAGTACGTATTTGGGAAACAGTAGATGCTAGAAGTGCCGTATCTTTTATGTACCATTACTGACTTCCGAAACAGATGATGGCTTTTACCTCATTTTTTTGTCATTTTCTAGTGTTAAGGCTAATATTCTGTTTCAAAGTTGGTAGTAAAAAACCTTGTTTGAGCTAATGAATTCTAGAAAATGGTAGTTCATAAAATCCTGCAGAAAGGTTTAAATTTTGACTTTGAGAAGTTTCTGATATTTTATGAATTAGGCAGCCTTAAAATGGAATCTGACTTGGAGTCATCTTTCCTGTTGGAGTCTTTGGAGTTCTTAAATTCCAAGACTTTTCATTATTGGTAGGTTTGAGAGCAGCACAAAAGCTTTCTGTGCTGCACCTGCTTTAGCCGTCATGCTTGAATCAGCCTTTAGTTCTGGCTTTCTCCCTCTTGGGCCAGTTTCTGTGATAAGGGCTCTTTGGGGAGGTTGCGTGAGATCTCCGCGAGGGGTGCGCAGTTGGTGACCTCTACTCTGAGGGACTGCAGATGAATAGGCCAGAACTTGAGCAGACTTTAGCCCCCATCCTCTTCTTGCTAGGCCTTTAACATCCAGGAGGAGGTTTCCCAGCTCTTTTTAGAATAAGATTAACTTTAGTGTGCCTGTTTAGTGTGAAATAGCCTTTCCAGCTTGCTGCTTGCAAGTGCGCAGAATTCCTGGGATGCTTCAGTAAATTGCTCAGTCCTTTCTACACATCTTCCCCTCAGTCCTGAAAAATGTGTTATCCTACAAACAGGTTTGTGTATTGTTAGCTTTGTCTCACAACTGAAGGTTATGTTCTCCCAGGTATATATCTGGTACTCTGTGGAAATCTTGAAGGTTTTGCACACAGGACCCAAATTGTATCTAAAGGGCTTCATTTATACACTTGGTATAAAATTTTGCTGCATAAACCTGCTGCTCCTCTCTGCACCTCACTGTCTGCCTTTGCTCAGGGCTGAGCGAACGGGATCCCAGCTTGAAGGAATGTACTGTCTCAGAAAGTACAGACAAACTAATGAAGCCGAGTTTGGGGGGAAAGCAGCACTGTGTGCTGGGAGCAGCATGTGTAACAGCAAGGCGAAACGCCTGATTTCCTGCCTTGAAGCTGTGGGTCTGTGTGTGGTTGAAATTTTACTAATAGTGCTCTGACATTGTCTTCCTGTAATAGCATCGGTTTGCGTGTTAACCTTCATAGACAAAAAAAACAAGATTTTTTTTTTTCCAGTTGGTGCCTTATCACGGAACGGTGTCTTTCAAAGGTATAATGTTGTATATATAGTTGTATTCTGTGTTGAGAAGTGATATAAAGGTCTGTGTTGCCCGCTTCAGATACAAATCTTAGTACTAAAATTTGGCAGAAAGATTTCGAAGGCAGTGTAGGTGTCCCTCATCTCTGTAGTGATTAGTATTTCTTCTGCTGATGCAGGGGTCTGCCTTTTGCACTTCTTGTCTAGTTTGTGATAGGCGTTTGTTTCATTATGGGATTGAGCTTTGATTTAGTAGTCCAGAGTATTTCAGATGAACAGTGCTGTCTAGGTCTGGCAAAACTGAAAGATGCTATTGGCAATTATCTGTGTGAATTTTGTATTACGGAGCTTTTAGTGTTTGAATGCATTAGTAGATATCACTTACTGTCAGAATTTTTGGACTGTACTAAAACTTCACATTTGCTGTGGACAGTATTTTTCGCTTTGTTTTTTTTTAAAATAAGAATCTGCAGTTAAACACTGATGCTAAGTAGTGATACTATGCGTGTGTCGTGCGCCCAGAGCTGCAGAGACTTGTCTGTAAATCCTAATGTTGGGATGGAAGGGAAAACATGCAGAGGTCTGCTTCTGAAGGCAGAAGTCATCTGTCAAATGCAAGCTTGTTACAATGTTATTTAATTAGAGGCGTTACTAAGTAATTTCTCAGACTTCTGGGACTTGGAATCTGTTTGTGTTCAAAGATGTCCTCCTTGAAAGAGGTAGAAGGAGCCTTTGTTGTGCAGTGGCTCAGTTTCTGAATCTGAACATTAACCTTTTCCCTTTTTTTGAAAAGGTTAAGATTTTAAGTCGGTTTTGCTTTTTGTTTTCCTATTGTTTTCTTAAAGAACAAAGCAATACTTTTGCATGCTACAGAAAAGCTCCAAGACACAGCAACTTTAATTCCCTTGTCTCAGCCTGTCTTCAGTTTCCTTATATGCCTGTAATAACCTTCTGTTAGGCTGATAAAATTTAGTGTAATGTTGTGTTTCTTCATTGCATCATAACCCTGCAGGCCTGATCCAGCAAAACATTCAACCTGTTAACTGCATCTCTTTTTTCCTTTTTTTTTTTTTTTTCTCTTTTCCTCTCCAACATAGCTCTCTTGGATGCTGTTTCTATGTTTTGTTATAGTAGTCACCTTGTTCCATTTACTAACAAACTGTGGACGTGACTGCCACAGCAGTTAACCTTTACATATATGTGCATTCCTGATAAATGTGTATCCTTTTGATCACAGTTACATTTGCAGGTTTAAATATTTATAAAACAAAATTAGGCTGAAAAGGGTTTAGTTCTAATTGCTTCCCCTTTCTGCTCTCTGTGCTTCAAGATGTGTGTAAAGGCATGGGAGTTTTTTGTCTTCCATTCTTCCCTTCTGCCCCAGCTGGTTCTTGTACTGCAGCTGAGGGATTGTGTGCTGCTTCCTTCAGAAGTATATGGATGGAGAACTGGAAATACCTGGGTTATTGGAATACTTAAGTATACTTAAGGTATTGGATACACACATTTTAAGTTGAATTCTGCTTATTTAATCCTTCGCTTTGCTTTCTGTTATTTAACTCATGTTTTCTGGAAGTCCAGGAAACTGAAGACTTTCTCATGTGTGTAAATATTAAAGCAAAGCACCACACCTTTTGCTTTCTGTGCTTTTCTTCTCTGCCCTGCTCCCCTCACCCCATGGAAAAGCTGCTTTAAAAAAAAATTTTTTTTCTTTCTTTAGTGAGTCTTGGAGCTAAGAGCAAGTGGTGATGAGATGAATTCAAAGAGGATTAGGGACAGGACTTTGAAATGCAGGCTAATTCACCGGACACTTCTGATATTGTAGAATTAACAAGAGGTGACATGAAATCATGCCTGAGCATTTGCTGGAGCAATTGCTGCCTTTCAGGCATAAAAATATGTAGTGGTTTTGAGTGATGGGTGGTTTTGTGTTATAATTAAACTTTGAATCCTTTACTTGTAGTGGGAGGACCCCTTTCAGCACCTTTTTCCCTTGCTACCCTGACTGTTGCCTTGCTTGCATCAGATACCTCGGATAATTTAGTGGTTGATCTGGTGGTTTAAATAAAAGCCCAACTAGTGAAATAAAACATACATCCACATTCCCCCACCCCCAGCTCACTGTCAAGTCAGTTGAATGGATCAGATCACCTGATCTGCCAGACCAGTGTCTATAATGGGAGAAATGGGGACAGTCCAGCAGCTCAGATGGAGATGTGGTGAAGTGTGAGGAGCCCCTTGCAGGAGCAGCTGGCCTTTAAATCATCTGACTTGTCAGGGTGAACAGCACCAGCTACACTCTCACTTGGCAAAACATTGCAGCAGTTTGAGATTATATTGTCCTTCTGGTTTCTTCCCCTTGTTGGAATAGTTGTTTTGTGGGATCTTTCATCTGCTGTACGTAAAATCAACTGAGATTGTTAAACAGGGGTTTAGTCTAATCTCTTTTTTTTTAATTACTAACAAATGTGCCCACTGTATCTTTTGGATCTGAATTGAAGTTTGTTTACTTTATTAAGCTACTTAATGTTCAGATTTCACGTCTTGGAAAGCACTCAAATGAGAAAATGAATATGCACAGTATTTCTCAAAGAAGAGCTATGGGCTTCGAAAGAAGCGCAGTGGACAGATCCTGTTTGTGCGTCGAGCCATGCCCTGCCTTGTCCAATTCTAGAAACTGATCAATTAAAACAGTCAAACAAAAAAAGTTGAAATATTTTTTGCAGATGTTATAAAGTGTGGATGTATAATATAGACATGCTAAAAATAATGCTGCTACCTGAGTATGTACCTCAAAACAATTTTAACCCATATGAGACATGATGACAAAACACTCCTTGGAGGTGGACATAGGACAGACCAAGATGCTTTTAAGAAGTTGCAAATGGTAAAGTTTTTTGGCATTTTCCAACATATTTTCCATATAACAGATTAGATCGTTCAACTCCTTCTGATTGATGATGATTTATGTTTATTTTTTTCTTGAATTTTTTCCCAGTCTAGTGTAACTAAAAGAGCAATGTTGAGCAAGTGCTGAGTGTGCACGGTGTAAATTGTGGAAATATGTGTCTGCACTGACAATGACTTCAGAATAGAAGGCTGTTTTAAACATTGTTCTAAAAAAATAAAAATTAACTACTGAAAGAAGTGCCTTGTTTTGTGTCCGTCAGTCTTTCCTCTAGTGAATTAAAATTGAGTGATAATACATGTAGATGTTATCTTGAATTTAAATAATCATTGCAAATGTTTTGTGATGTTTCATTTCCATAGTCTGTGGCAGGTAGTACAGACAAGCGAGATTTTTTCAAGACAGGATAAATTTAGCAGGAAATACTGGGTACTATTTCTGACTCCCTGCTGCCATCCTTAGACAGTTCTCAAAGTTACTGGTGCACTTGAGAGTTTACCCTTCCATCAGTCCAAGTACCCTTAAATGTTTCTCCTCTTCTTCCCTCTGCCCCCTCCACCATCCACTGTTATGCATTTACGCAGTTTCATGAATCATGAGGATTGAATAGTCTTAGGAAAAAAATAGCAAAGCCTTTTAATGGCTACTCTGCAGTGTTCCCATTGCATTCATGTTCTTTCTGGTACATGGGGCTTTCCCCTTGCTTTTGCTGTGTCTGTGGAGGGATGACAGTCTCTCCCAGAACTCAGAACAAGATTCTGTTCTGCTTTCTGGTCCTTGGGCACTTCACAGGGGATGCCGGTCCTGCTTCTGCCTGTGGTAGCCTCTGCCGAGATTTTTTGCTTGGTTGGTAGGGCTTCTTCAGGTGTGGTAGACTTGACTTAGCTGATGTTAGAAGTAGCCTCTGGCAAGTAGATGCCGCCTTACCCACCCACACTTTATCTGTGCAGGGGTGTGCATTGTTGCACTGTCTTGACTGTCCTCTCAGTCTGATGACCAAACACTTCCAAAAGCCTTTTTTTCACTGTACAACTAGAGAAAATGAAGGGGGTGTTGTAGTTTTTTGGGTTTGTGGGTTGTTTTGTGGTTTGGGTTTTTTTTTGTTTGTTTGTTTCCTCTTTCTGGTGGCACACTAGCTTGCCAATTTTGAAAGACAAGTCACGTTTAGTTTTCTGCTTTCTTGGTAGGTGATAAGGTTGACCGCTTAGTTTGGACATGTATTACTAGAGTGGATAAAATCTCCAGGCAAAAGGGAACATGGTTTATTAGAGGTCACCTGGAAGTAGATCCCTGAATACTCATGGAGCTGTAAGAGTGTTGTGGGGTTGTTTTTATATCTTTAAGATCGTGTTATATGACGTCGGATGCTTACGGAACAATTTATCATTTGTTGTAAAATATTGCAATATAGTGTAAAACTGCATAGCGTTTGCAGGCTCATCAATTAACTCAGTGTATATTAAACCACTGTTGGCATTTGGGTGATAAGTCATGCTGTTACTTTTAGGTTCTCTTCAAGTTTTAATTAGTTCCCTAAAATAAACTGAAATGCAAATCTTCATATTTAACAGCTTATCTACGCTTAAAAGCCTACTGCCTGAATTGCCCTACCTGGGGGTTTCTGTTGGTCATTGGCTCTTGTCAGCTGAATAAGTTTATTGTGCCCAGAAATTTTAAATGAAGTTGAACCAGAGTTTCCAGTTTATCACATTTGCTGTACAAATAAGTCTTCTGCTGCAAAGCTGGATCAGACCTTCCTTGGAGAATGTGTATACCAGAAACTTCAGATAAAGCATTTTTTTTTCTAATCCATTCTGGGTTTATGAAATGTCAGGTTTTATAGTTGTTTTGGCACTTCAAATAGTGCCTGTAAGCTCTAAAATATGTACTTTGCCCTAAGTAAAGGTAAAATTTACAGAGAAGGTAGGGCACTGAGACATTTAATTTTGTCTGGAGACTGCAGTTTATAGTAATTGGCATTTTCAAAACATTTTGAGTGTGTTCACTGAGAGTATATCTAAACACATTTCCTTTATATGGAGCCATCAAAATATAATATTGATTACTTTATCCCCTTTTTTTAAAGAATTTAAAATTCCTTTTTTTATGCCTGAGGGGTGTGTGTCTGTGTTCCCCCCTGCTGGAAGCTTCTATTTTTGTTCTGAATATGAAAGGAATGTACCTTTGGCAGCAATTTACTTAAACTGAGCAAAGGAATAGGAATGAAAGTGAAATCATCTTTGCTGTAATAGTTTCAGACATTATATCTAAAAATGGTAATCAGCTATCACAAAGCATATATATCTTCAGTGTGTTTTCTGTTTTGTTTATGTTTTGCTTCTTGGTGTACTTGCAAATGTCCATTTTGGTGATAAGCAAGTTGTCAATCAAAGGAAGTCAGCAGTTGTTTATGGGGTATTTCCTGCTCGTCTTGCCTGTAAGAATCAGTGTTCCAGGCATTTTCAGAGCACGCTTTATCTCAGTTTTGTACAAAACGGCTTTGCTGACAAGTGAAGACAAGGGTGCCCTGTAGTGTAATTACGTTAAATGCTAGAGTGCTTGCCTGGCACATAGGAAAGCTGGATTCGTTTACTACAGCAAGAGAGACTTGGAGTCATATTTCTGAAGACCTCTTGGAAGGCAGCGAGCAAGCATTGGGTCCAAAAGCAAGCCAACACCCTGGGCTCTGTCCTCTGCTGAACATTCTCCTGGGTTAGGAGCAACTGGCACTTCAGAGCCTGCTTAGCTACTCTACAGGGATCTAATCTGATGTCTAATTAAAAAATTGTAAACTGAATTGGGAGCAAAAGAGAGGCAGATATTAAGTGCCAGTAACAGCAAAGAAGATTGGGCTTTGGCTGCGTCTGTGACTTAGGCAGCCATCTAGCTGCGCTCAGCTTTGAGTCCTTTTCTTAGGCAACAAAGCTCTGTAAGGAGCCTTCATGCTTGGTTTGGGGGTCTGAATTCTAGCAGGTGTTGGCCCCAAGTACACGATCAGAACAGAAGTATATGAAGTGCTGAGAGGAGTGTCTGCTGAAGCGAGAGCCCTCTTTCCAAAATCATTAACTGATTTGACTGCTCTGTACCGCATGATGCAGCGAAGCCTTGTATTAGGCCAGCTGGATCAAATGATGCTCTTTGAAGATGCTGCCAGTTTCCTCTTAGGAAATTATCGGTAGAAGAAAATCTGTCTGCAGTTGGCCCTTTGCCAACATCTTAAAAGCAAGTACCAAAACGAACATTAAGCCTTAGCATGTATTTTGTTCCATGAAGCCACTTTTCTCAATTATTCTATCTGAGAAAATGCTATGAAGGCAAGTAGAACTCTATTCTGTGTAATTTTCCACTTTGTACTCTGTGTGAACTTCTTTGAAAAATACTGCTTGGCTCATCACCATGTACCAGCAGATGGTTTGACACGTGTCTAGGATAGCTGGATGGCTTTAGCCCTTGGGTAGTGCCATGTTAGCCTGTGCGATGTCTTCATATGATTTGCTGCCACGTGGTGCAGTCACTGCTCCCAGCCATCTCCTGTGCCCAAATGTTGCGTGTTGCTCAGCATCTGGGTTGTCTGTGAGAGGAATGGCTGCTGTTGGAGGCATGCTCAGCTTCCACTTAAGGTGTTTTCAACCACAAGAGCTTTGCTGAAGTCTATTGACTTGCCACTTGTAAGGTGTATAATATCTTAATATATCTGGTGATGTTACCTGTTGGTAAGTTCTCTTGCTGATAGGAAGCTAGTGTAGGATAGAAATCTCTGCTATAATGAGATCTAATATATAGCAGTTAAATGTCAAATCTGTGATACTTGAAACCTTAATTAGAAAAAAGTATTGGAAGACAGAAATAGGAAAAATCAAGAGTGGTTTTAAGTGTTTTGTATACAGGAGCAATACCTAGTGACTTGGATCAGTTTACTTTTTTTTTTTTTTTTTTTCCCCTCAAGTGAAATAACAATTGACAAAATGCTAATTGCTTTGCAACACTTGTAAGGAGTGTAGTATTCAATGCAAACAAATATACCAAAACCAGAAGGGTAAGTAGTCTGGAAGATCTAAGTAATGGTAGTGAAATTATCCACTAATGCACATTTGTGTGTAATTACAGCTTTCTAAACTAAAATGGCACTAGTCTTAAATTTCGTGTTGAATATGATCATATCTTGTTGTAGATGTATAGAAATGCTGTAAAAATGTGTTTGAGTCTTGCTTTGCATTTGTACTGCCTCACATCTTCCCTTTCCCCACACCAGTCAGAGCAGCTGCAAATGTGCAACTAATCATTTCATGAAACAGTTTTTTCAAGTTTGATATTCAAAACTAGTGTTTCATGTTGCATCTTTGTCATATCTCAAATTCAATCTACACGGTAGTCTTAATGAGTGGGTGAGTTGAGCAGGAAAAGAAAAGTGGTAATAGTGAGGTTTGTAAACTGATGTAGGCTTTCTGAGGCATAGAGTTTACTGTATCCTACAAGGGAAAGTTGCTGCACTTCAGTGATTAATCAACTTTAAAAAAAACCTCTAAAAAACCCCCAAATTTATTAAATTTAACCATAATGAATTATGGTTATGGTTTGTAAGGAATGTTTTAACAAATTGGTAAGTAAAAGTACATCCACCTTAACTTCTGAGCTTTTGGAGTAGCAAAGGTATTTAGGTAATTGAATTTAAAAATTACATTTAATTTAGGTTTATCTGGTACATTTAAAATTTTACTACAATACTGTTGTAAGATTTCCCACTGAATTAAGTTGAAAGGTTGCAGTGTTGTTTCTTCGCATGTCATCTGGTACTGAATCAGGAATTAATAGGAAGCAGTGACATGATGTGCAACATGGGCGTTACAGCTGGTGTGTACTTATTTTGATGTTGCTATATGTGTCCTGGCCTGAGAAAATAACTGCATGAATAATGATCACAAATGTGTTACTCTAGTGGTGTTCCACATGCATCTAGTGTTTGATTAGTGTCCAAAGTTTTTAGTTGACCAGCTACCTTTTTATTTTTCAATAAGCTCAGAATACTTGTCCAGGTGTATTTGTGGCATTTACATATTTAGGTTGTAGTCTTTTATCAGCTCTTTTAGTATGTCAGGAAAATAGTATTTTAAAGTATTAACTACTAGTAGTATTAGTAAGTGTTTTAATACAGAAAAAGGCATTAACCTTTTTAATTTTTACTCATTAAATCTGCCTCTTGTGCTCTGCTGATTAAAGAGCTGTGTCTCCTCTTAAATGGTTTCAGTTGCTTTCAGTCTTGCCTTAAGCTTAGCATTTTGTATGAATGACTTTTGTCGGTGCAAGCATTGTTGTCTTCTACCAAGATTACTCATCAAATGCAAGCAACTTTTTAAGATCACATTAGAAGCTGGGATTTTGTTTCACTCCAAGCAAGCTGAAAAAGCAACTCCGTCCTGTGATGATGACAACATAGGAATGTCATTTGACCATATGATTCATTCGTGTATTGCACCAAATTAACATGCAGAAGCAATTTAAAGAAACTGGTTGTGTTTATGTCTATGGTTTTCATGTCTGCTTCTTCTCCTTTTGTGCATTGAGTTCTCTCTAAAGGATATAACATATTGTTTGCCCTTTAAAGACATGGGTTTCCCACATGTACTTTCCAAATGCTTTATTGGGTGAAAGTTAGTGCTTATAGCAGAACATAATTTTTAGCTGAGTAGTCTTATTTTAAAAATAATTCAACTAGACTTCTTTTGGAGAAGAAAAATACCACAGAGCCCTAATCTAGGGCATGAAGGTTCGAGGTTAATATCCCCTACTCTCCCATCACTACACTGTTTTATAGGCAGTCCTAGGAGGCAAGTTGAACATCCAGCAGTCTGCGGTGGGAACTTCCGTCCTGGCAGCTTGGCTCACCTCAGAATGTCTGAAGCCTGTACCCAAGTAGTTTCCTAGAAGCCTCCAATTTATAAGAATTCAAAATGGCAATTAGCTATAAGATCTCTAAATCTAACTTTGTCTTTGGTTTGTGTTTATTAACATAACAACAAAACCCAAAGTGAAAGAATTGTGCTTAATGGCACATGTTCCTCAGCTAGAAGGATTCATGGGAAGGCAGAGTTTTCCCCTAAAGACTTCAAAGGGAGAGGAGGGAGAGAATGAGGAAGCAATCAATGGTTTGGGTTAATTACAGGAGAAATCCTTGCAGTTTTTTTTTGATTACTTAATAGATGTTTTGCATTTATTTTTCACCTTATGTAGGTTTTTTTAAGACTCATTACAGTAATTTGGGATAGTGAAGAGCTTCCTGGAATTGTGCAAAACTTTACATTCTTACTGGGAAGATTTTTCTTCCAACTATAGTTGATATTTGCATGTATTGTTTCCATAGTGTTGCTGTCTTTAAAATGGTGCACAAAGCCAAACTAGTGAGTTACAACTTTCTAGAATCATAGAAAGCTTCTGTTTCAGTGTTCTGGTGGGACTTGTTGCATGGTGACAGATGATTTCTCTCGCCAGCATGAGCCATGATCATTTCCTTGAGATGTGGTGTGTGTTTTTGGGAGTGGGGGTCTTTTGGTGTGTGCGTTGCTGTTGCTGGCTTTGTTGTCTTTCTTGAAACAAAGTTATTGACCTTCACAAGGTCCAGTGGTCCAAAGCAAGTACCAATATGGTGAAATGTAGTAGAAGAACCTGGATAAATTTCTTCTCTCTGGTATCCTCAGTGCATGATGCGATGAAAACCATGCATTTATAACATTTCATTTTTAACTGATTTAGTGTTTATATGGCTGTTTTTCTGTGCTGTTATTGTTTTGTTATTAACAAAAAGAAAAAAAAGCATCAGTATTCAGTTTTGCGTTTCTGTATTTTAGAAATTGGATGACTTTTTTCAACATATTTCTGAATATGAGTTTCTACTTAATGTAGACACTTAAAATGAATTTGCATTGAAAAATTCAGACATGCCTGGGGACATGCTGAAATGATATAAATTGTGGTTGAAATGTTCCCCAACATAAGTTTAGCCTGTTCCAGCTACTTACTGTTCTACCCAAAGAATTCCCAGACGTGGCTTAGGAGCTGGGATGGCAGAGACAGTTTACAGTATGCAGTTTGTACACCATCACTGTGTTCTGGAGACTGACAGATTGCTAGAAGAGCAAGAACTGTTCTGCACTGCTTGGATACAGTGCCTGGCAATGTTTTTAGGTGCACTTATTGATTAGTATAGGCGTAGTATTGTATCTTCTTATGTGATGTGGTAAATGTGTTGTCTTTAACAGGGTTGTGCAAATGAAGCTGGTATTATAATTGGGACTTCTTTAGTGCAGATGTAGAAAAGGAAACAGTTTCCTTTGGCAAGTGTGCAGGAACACCAGAAGTTGATGTCACTTAAATCAGTTGGCTAAGTGTAGTGTGCAAATTGACATAGAGTTGCTGATTATTTAAAAAAGTTATCCCCTTCTCTGCTTCTTCCAAATGCGTAATGAGATAATTCCAGCTTGACATCTTGTGTTTTTGTGGTAGTGAGCATACAAGAGTGTCGGGTTTTTTTCTGTTCGAAGGAAAATGAGATTTACAGATTTCAGAATAAATGTTGTAAATTGGAGGAAGGGGGAGATGAAACTTTTTTCCCCCTCTTTAGATGGGTATTATCAGTATTACTGGAATCACAAATCCATCAGAGTTGCCTGTGAAGCCCAAAATAAGCTCCACAGAAGCAAACACATGAAAAGAGCAAGTTGAAGATAGTTTGGAAGTTTTTTTTCCAATGATAAACCTGCTACTCTGGATATAACCGGATATAGTGCTGGATAACCTGACTTCTATTTTTCAGATAACTTTCCTGTTTGGGCTGTTCCTTGCTGGAGTAGGGCTATGTTCAGGTTTTGTTTAATCTTTTTGCGTGTGTTGCTAATTTGACTATTACCAACTTTAAAAAAAAATAAAAATCTGTCTTTCCTAATACGTTTCCTTCTTAAACATTTATTTTTTTTCAAAATATGAATTGCTGCAAAAGTCAAATGTAAAAGCCTGTCTTAAATTTTTGTTCTGTGTGGTTTTTCTTTTTTTTTTTCCCCCAAGTAATGGAGGTAATAGTCATCCTTTCTCTTAAAGATCCAAAGTTAGCTCTCTTGGGCCACTTCATGAGTTTAAAATCCACAAAACGTAGTTGTTGCTCTTTGCTTTGAAAGCACTAAATTAATTCAATTAAGGAGATTATTTTAAAGAATATTCACTTTTTTCAGGAGGACCCAAATGATATCGACCCCAAAAGAAAAGACGTGCGTGGCAATGATGGGGAGGACAAAGCACAAAGTGTGGAGACGCTACCTCCAGGTATTGCAGTAATGTTTGTTATGAAAGATATATAGCCATAAAACACTTATCCTTGAAAGCCATAGAACATAGCAGTTGTTCTTATTCATTTTTTTGTAGTCTGGAAGTGCTGGGATTATTTTAGCAACTTGTAACTTCTCTATTCTTAAAGCTTCAGCTTCCTTAAGTCTTACCTTTTTCACTACTCTGTTAGGTTTACAACCATAGAAAATGTGACTCTTTGCTAATATGTTTGTACTGTCCCACAATAAGTTTGAGCTACCGCAAAAGCCTTTGTTACAGCAGTAGTCCATTTTTCTTGATGGATAGTGCTGGCAGACAGCAGATAAGTTGCCTTGGGACTGTGCTTCTGACTGAAGATTCTGCCAAGGTTCATACTTTTTTAGTTTCATCTAGCTTTTGATATGACAGTTTTTCCTGAGTGCACTTTTCTCATACTTGCTCAGTATTTGTCACATGCTGGGAAATAAAAAGAGCAACATGAATTTTGTTTAATTTAATGAAATGGTCTCATGCCTTGCGGATGAGCTAGGAAAATTAAGTGTTAAGGAACCTTCATTTCATATGAGACTTCCATAAAACTTCTTTTGCTGCTTAACTGTTTCACATCAATGAGATTTGATATATAGCTAAAATCGATGTACCGAGGAATACAGAAATAGTAAAATGGATTTCAATATTTTACATTATATTAAAAGTTTGCCCTACAAGGAGGACAACTTCTGATCGGATAGCTTCACAGCACGTTTCACTCTTCTTCAGTTAATCCTAACATTTGGCTTAAAAATTTGTTTTAGCCAAACATTTGAAATACTATGAGGTCTTAAAGAAAGAACTAACCAAGGTAAACTTTCCTTTAAGCAGCTGGAAACTTCCATTCCCAATAATGTGCGAGGTATGATTTTTGTTTTACAGTCTTAGACTCCTGGTACAGTATAAGCTGTTTGACATTCATGGTTTTTTTTCTGTAGCCTTTGGCCTACCTTGTCTTAGTTGCTTTCTGGAGAGGGGGGACAAAATTCGGTTATATATGTAAGCTTTATTGGCAAAACCTTTACTTTGTGTATGAATTGGGAAATAAATCCTAAAAAGTTGAAGAGCCTGGCTTATTTAACTTGTTTCTGGCAGAGCTTTCCAAGTATTTTTTCCTTTAACAGAACTCTCTGCAAATATTGTTACTGGGATTATATGTCAGCCAACTTTGTACCTTCCGGCTACTATTCTTATTTCCCCTTTTTGAATGTTTGTGTTCTGGGCAAAACCCTATACATTTCCTCCAAGACCTTGCTTTCCCAGTGGCCCTAAGTAGCCATTTGAATATTAAAAGAAGTGGGAAGTGTCACAGGTTGAAAGGAAGAGATATTGTGTGGTTTTTCGGTGGAAGCTAGAAGTGTGGAAGCTAGAAGTAGAATTGTCAAGTAGACCAGGTCAGGACTTTTTCCATTTCATCTGTTGATCAGTAATCTGTTATGACTTGATTTAACAGACAGGAGAATCATTACTGCGAAGTAGTATGAGAGTCTCAAGTAAAACAAAGGCTACCCAGAAAGAATTATGCACTTTTAAATCACTATTTTGCTTACACGAATTTAAAATAATCAAACTTTTGAATTCTTTTGGCAGTAAAACTTGGAATTCATATTTCTGCAAATTCTTTGCACTGTTTTAAAGCAAAGTGATCAAATTTTAGGATGGCTTTGGTTTAGAACTTTCTTGCTTTTCCACTGAGGTTAGGAGAACTGTAGTTTAGGTTTCAGCGTTATGCATGTCCTGGTTTCGGCTGGGGTGTAGTTAACTTTCCTCATAGTAGCTGGTGTGAGGCTATGTTTTGGATTTGTGCTGGAGAAGGCTGATAACATACTGATGTTTATAGTTACTGCCAGGACAGTCAAGGACTTTTCAGCTTCTCTGCTGTGCCAGTGTCTGCAGGTGCAGAGGAAGCTGGGAGGGAGCACAGCCCCAGTGACTAGCCTAGGATTTGACCTCAGGTTTAGGATTGAGACGCAAATTGGCCAGTGGTATGTTCCATATCGTGCATGTCACGCCCACTATATAGATGAGGGTCTGTCAGGAAGTGCTCTCTGGCTCTGGGTCATCTCCATCTTGCTCTGGGTCATCTCTCTCTGGGCTGTCCCTCTCTTGGGGTCATCTTGCTCCCTTGGTGAGCTCTTGGTCTCAGACACTTGGGCTCTTATCTTCTTCCCGGGACTGCGGTTTCAGGAGTCTCCCTACTCTGGGATCATTAGCCGGGAATGGGCTGAGCCTTGGTCATCAGGTGGTGAGCGGTATCAGTGTGCATCAGTCATTTGTGTATTTGTATGTATTATTGTTATTATTACCATCATTGTTTTTAATATTATAGTAGTTTAGTTATTACATTGTTCTCATCTCAACCCATGAGTCTCTTTTCCCTTTACCCCTTTAACTCTCCCCCCATCACCAGGAGGGGGGAGGGTGATTAAGTGGCTGTGTGGTGTTTGGCTGCCAGCCAGGGGTTCAAAACCACAACAGTGTAGTGTAGCATCTTTCAGAACTTCTCGGGATCTTTAAAATGGCTTTATGAAAAGATTAAACTGTTGGGCTTTTTGACTTTTATACATCAGACTGTATCTATCTATTCTTTGTCATTTGGTGACTTTATATACTGCAAAAGTGTATTTATTCTTTTGTGAAAATAGTGATGTTAGCTCTTGTAGTTAGACCAACCCTCAACTGTCTGCATGTATAACTAAAGCAAAACTGTATAACCAGTTCTCTGTAATGATACGAGTTTCAGCAGTTACTCAAACAGCTCTTTTTGTTAGTTAATGAAGATCTGCAATCTCTTAATGCCTGTAAGTCAAAATAATCATATTTATATTGAGTATCCTACTGCTTTTAAGCTGTATTGAGCCAGTAAGAGGGAGTACAAGCTATTTAGGGGATTTTGTATCCATCTATTCCTACTCTTTGTTGCCTGCTGCTTGGTTGCATGCAGATTTATCTGCTATGATTTTTTTTTTCTCTTCGATCTCACTTCAAGCTGCTCTTACTGTTATCTGACTTTTCCCTAATAGATCTGACTCATATTGCACATGGTTGACAGAGCCTTCTGCTGGAGCTAGAGCCAGGCTTTACCTCTTTCCTGGCTCCTGAAGCCAAACTCACTTGTTCTTATATTCTGTGGGCCGTCACTGCTTTTCAGTAAATTTAACCCTGTGAAGTGGTCTCCTTTCTTTCTTCTCTAATTTATTTTATGCTTTCTGGACTAGTGTTGCGTTTGCTGGTTTTAAAGTCAAGTCTTGGAAAATGGTAGATTACACATTTTAAATGATTTATAGCAAGCTCTACCTGGCTGGAAACAGAAGGGGAATAAAATATATCAAGCTAATACAATTTTTTTAAATACAGCTACTTATTACAGAGAAGAAAAAAACCCCAAAAACCAAACCAAAATGTGCTTCCAATTTAAAATCAACCAGCTTATTGTTAAAAATAATAGCTGTGGATTGCGCTATTTTTGTTGATTGCCTTCTCCAAGACTTCAGAATTGGGAAGTACCTGGGACAAAAGAAGCAGCTTCACTGGATTTCACTTTTTTCTTGTTTTCTACTTGGCTTCTCAGGCTCAGAACAGTCTGTAAAATAAGCAGTTCTTGTCAAAACCAGGTTTAGCAGTGCAGCATACCCTGGTTCCAGGTTCTTAGCCAGTTTAGTGATTTTTTTTTTTTTTTTTTTTGCTCTCTTTGACTCTGTTAGCAACCTCTGTAGTTTTATTTACCGTTCAGTTTAAAAGATTAAGATGTTACTATGTTAGGTCTCAGTACAGGTAAACACACATTTGCTTGAATTTGAAGTTGCCTCCTTTTAGGTAGTTGTAGAGAGCAATAAGGTCTCCCCTGAGTCTCTGTTTCTCCAGGCTAAACAACCCCAGTTCCCTCAGCCACTCCTGATAGGGTTTGTTCTCTTGACCCATCATCAGCTTCGTTGCCCTTCTTTGGACATGCTGCAGCACCTCAAAGTCTGTCTTGTGGTGAGGGGCCCAAAACTGAACACAGTATTGAAGGTGTGGTCTCACCAGTGCCGAGTACAGGGGTACAACCACTTCCCGAGTCCTGCTGGCCACACTATTTCTGAAGCCAGGACGCCATTGGCCGCCTTGGCCACCTGGGCACACTGCTGGCTCATATTCAGCTGTCTGTTGACCAGCAGCCCAGGTCCTTTTCTGCCAGGCAGCTTTTCAGCCACTCTGCCCCAAGCCTGTAGCATTGCAGGGGGTTGTGGTGACCCAAGTGCAGGACCCTTTAGCTTTGGATTAACCTTTCATTTTCCAGCAATTTAATTGAGCCATTCGCACTTATAACTATGTGGGCAGCCCATGTTGCATGTTGTAGTTCATAAAGAACACAGTCCGTTTAAGAAGAAAGCTTGAGATGCCATCACTTATACCATTGATGTGATGCCTTTGTGACCTCTTGTGTTTTAGCTGCTCTTTCCACTACATGGAAGGCGACTAGAGGATTGGATGGGGGCGGCAGTCTTGAACCAAGCATAGCATTAAAATCCATTGGAAGTTAGAGTGTTTGAAAGTGAAGTACTCTATAAATGCATTTTCGGTGTAGATTGTATTTTGTGAAATGCACTAAAATATTTATTTTTAGACTGGAAAAGCAGTGACATGACATGTCCTGTATTTCAGAAAATATTCAACGTATGTTCCAGATTGAAGCTGTATTATAAATTAGAAGCAAGGGTGATAATATAGTTTAGTTACCAAGGAGGCTGCAAAAACATTGGGAAATGCTAAAGGGAGAGAGTCATATGGGGAGATGATCTTCTGCTCTCTAATGTTTCTTCCAGTTTCCTGAATCAAGCCACTCTGCATTTTGTATAGTTTTGTTGCAAGTGAGGTTTGGTGTAATTTTTGTAAACAATTCTGTATGAGTTGTTTGAGTGTGGTAGCCAGCTGAGGTATAAACTTGTCTTCAAAGTAAGTTCCTGGAAATATTTTGAAGAAAGAACTCGAAAGGCTAAGAAAAACACTTGACAGCCTGTGGGCTACCAAAAACGGCTAGAAGGCTTCCTTTTCAGAGTTCTTTCAGTAACTGGAATTTGAAAATTTATATTTCTCCCTCCAGTTATTTTTGTATAGTTTCCCCTCTGGGCTGGTTCACCAAGCATCTATTAAATGTTCTGCAGTCTGTCCTGTTTCTGTTTGCCAGAACTGTCTAGTTCTGGCATCCCTGTGTGTATGTGCATGTTTTAACTTATTTAGGGTGGTAATTCAGATGTAAAAATAGTTGCTTAGTATTAACTGAATAGCTCTTAAACCAGTAATCCAAAAGTGTGGGCACTTTTCTCTTGCTTTGGGACTTTACTGGATGTTGGAAGTTTCTTAAAAACAAACCAACTAACCCAAAACCACCACCACCCTCAACCTTGACATTTTTGCCTTAAAACCTCCGCTACTATCTGATAATGAGATCACACTTTGGGTCCAAGTTGCTTTTGTGGATGAGGTCCTTGGATGATCCTGAGACTAGAGAATTTTTAATCAAGTTGATGGTATTTGTCTGGTTAAACAACAAACAATTAGTTTGTTTAATGATGGAAAGTGTTCTTTCAATATCAGAATCTTCTAGTAGCAGTTAACGCACCATAGTTGGGGTCATGGCTTGTAGATAGAAAACTGTAAATGAGGCCTGCCTTAATTTCCATGCTGTGCAGGTTGAGAGACCGAGCAAAGGTAAACCTTGTAGTATTCCCTCTATGCATATCAGCTTAGTTTAGGATATGCTTGAGCCATAATATTTGTCTAAAAGCTGAGCTTGAATGGAGTGGCATCTCTGCAACCTGCTACTTACTGAACTTTACTGAAAGTATCTCAGAAACTTTGTATGTAAATTATGAAAACAATTAAATTAACTCACCTCATCTGTAATAAACAGTGACCCCAAGAGACATCTTTTGCTTTGTCTTTTTTTTTTGTGCTGATGGCATGCTGTTCTCACCACAATGTGCTTGAAGAAGATTTTCATACACATCCATATTAAAACAAGAAGTTGCATTAGAACTTGACTTCTGATTTTGAGTTAAAGGTGGTATAAATTTGCTGTAGGTAGCATAGGTTTGGCTGTCAATAGGCAAAAAAAGTAAATGTTTGACCAAAGGCAAGAATTGATAGTTTTAAGACATTTGGTAAATATAATGCTAAAGACATGGACCTGTTGGAAGGGGTCCAGAGGAGGGCCACAAAGATGGTCATAGGCCTGGAGCACCTCCCATACGAGGACAGGCTGAGAGAGTTGGGGGTGTTCAGCCTGGAGAAGACAAGGCGCTGGGGAGCCCTTACAGGAGCCTTCCAGTACCTGAAGGGGGCTACAGGAGAGATGGGGAGAGGCACTCTTGATCAGGGAGTGTGGTGATAGGATAACAGTTTCAAGCTGGAAGAGGGTAGATTTAGATTAGATATTAGGAAGAAATTTTTCACTGTGAGGGTGGTGAGACACTGGAACAGGTTGCCCAGAGAAGCTGTGGATGCCCCATCCCTGGAGGTGTTCAAGGCCAGGCTGGATGAGGCTTTGAGCAACCTGGGCTAGTAGAAGGTGTTCCAAACCCCCTGCCATGGGCAGGAACTCAATGATCTCTAAGGTTCCTTCAAACCCAAACCATTGTATGATTTTATGATCATACTATTGTTTCATACCTGAAGATGGTGAAAGTCCTGAAATTTTGTTCCTGGTGGATGGATGCTAATCTACCTTTCTGTGTTAGTGCCACAACCAATCACATAACAACACAGTCCTTGTTAAAGAGGGATTAATCTGTGAATCAGTTCTGATTGTAAAGGAGGTTATTGGAGAGCAATCTAGTGCTCTGCCTACATGAAATGCTGGTTTTTGAGAATAACATTGTCTTGTGCTTCTAAAAGGCCTGTTCCTCAAATGGTTCTATTATAACTGACCGTGTTGTTACTTATGTAATGAGACAGTAAATTGAACTATAAAGTTTTTGAAGTCTTCGCTGGATCTTAAAAAATAAATGTTTCTTAGATAACTTTATAGCCGGATCATCTGCCATATTAATGCCTGTCAATACATGGAGGGTTTTTTTTTTTTAAATAGAAATAGTGGTAGTTGGGGATAAAGAAAAGCAACAAACAGACCAGATGGGATGAAGCGCTCTAGGGGAATTTAATATGCAAAAGTGACTGTTGATGTTGCACTGTTAACAATACTGTTGAGGTTTAATTACTTTGCTGCAAAATTAAAAACCAAGCTATTTCGTCAGTTACGTTTGGATTGCTGAATGCTCCTCTTTAAATTGCAAAGATTAAATTGGATATTTTCCTGGGTGATTTTTTTTTTGTAGGAAAAGTTCGGTGGCAAGACTTTGATCAAGATGCTTATGTTGGTGCTACCATGGTGCGCTCTGGTCAGGATCCATACGCCCGCAATAAGTTCAATCAGGTAGAAAGTGACAAACTGCGGATGGACCGAAGCATTCCTGACACTAGGCATGATCAGTAAGTGCCAGACTGAGCCATGTTTGACTCAAATTAACCTTTTTGTATTTATAGCTTTTGTGCAGCAGGTGGTTTTTCTAAAACAGGAACTCTCCAGCCTTCACAATGACAGGAACAGTAAACTGTGGTGCAGTCCTTGAACAGTGGGTTAAAGAACAATGAATCTTATTCAAGTTGTTCCGTTTCCATGACTCCCATCAGTGTGTATTCTGTATCCAAACTGGTGCTGCATTTCAGTCTGTCTTTGTTCCTGTTTATCTGATGGCTTTTCTTGGGTTTCTGTAAGTCTCTTTCACTGTGATGATGATCAAACACTGGAGGTGGTTGCCCAGAGAGGGTGCGAAGGCCCTGCGCTTAGATACATAAAAAGCCCAATGCACAGTCTGCTGTGGCTGGCCCTGCTTTGAGCAGGGAATTTGGACTAAAAGATTTCCAGGGGCCCCTTCCTGTCTCAGTCACTCTGTGATTCTGCTCTTCTAAGTATGTGATGACTGTCAACTCCAGATATAAAGGAATCAGTTTATGCACACCCCTGTGACCATAGGATGGGATTACACTTTAGATGCTTAAAAACTACTATGTCAGACTGCTTGTGCAGATTCAATAAATAGTACACTTCAATGTAAGGAAAAATATTATTTTCTTGTGGGTAGAGAAGATTTTCATTTACAAAAGGGTTTGAGTGACTTGCACTAATCTTCTTTAAGTGGAATTGATTAATATTAAAACAGTTGCTCCTTAGGACTTGCATAACTTTAAAATAACAAAAGCAGGTTGAACTTAGTTTTTAAAATGAGGCAAGCATAGTCTCAAAGGATAAAATGAGCCAAATGTTTGTAGTTAATTAGCTTAACTAATTCTGCAGTTAGGATGAACTTCCTTCCAACCCAAACCATTCTGTGATTCTATGTTTTCTTTCTCATTTGGCAACTATTACAAGCTTCTGACCTCACAATCAAGTTTTATTCTGAAGTAGAGAAGAAACATACTTTCCTGTCTCTTTGGTATGCAGATATCTGTTGAGGTGAATGTTGTCCTTGCCATGGTTAAAGTGGATATTTCTGACAAAAATGGTTTCAAGAAACCATGGAGGTTTCAGGAGATTTGTTAATGGTATGAACTACTCCAGCAATGCAGATTTCTGGGGGAAAGAATGTACTTTTCATGTTTTAACTGATTTTAATGACCTATGCTAGGCATTGAAGGTCGATTGAAATTTTCAGTTCAAGTTCTGTTTTGTCCAAATGTAGTTTTTCATTCTGCATGTAAAATTAACTGCTGTAACTTGAGGAAAGAAAGTCTAATCTCCATGCCAAAAGTGATGCCATTGTTTCTTTGGTTTCAGTTTTTATCTGTGGCACTATTTACACAGCAGAATAGGAGGAGGACTGCTACTGAGTCAGTTAAAGCAGGGATTTTTGAAGAGCCGAGAGCAGAACTACTCAGTGAAACATTCCTCCAGTTTTAGTTGGAAGTCTAAAAATCTTAATTTCTCCCTCAGAAAAATGCATTAGTGCTCTTCTCTTGAGTTTTCTTAAAATTAAGAGACTTCATTGCCTTGAATAATTCCACCCTAAGATGTGATCTGGCTCAAGTGCTCTCTTCTGCAAAGAGATCAGTATAAGTTTAATGTGACTTTTAAAATTATTCTAATGCAAATGCTTCATGGGATAACTGCATGCACAATAGGCTTGTCCTCTGTGGGCAGTTTGAAAGTTAGCAGAAAAAATATCTTTTTTGGCACCTAGGCTTTGGTGTATAATAGCTGGATGTCTTGTAGATGTCTGGATTAATTGCCAGAAGCTCACTATAGAGAATGTCTTAATTCTTTACCTTCCAGGAATGCATATGCATTTGTGATTTATTGCTTCAATTCTGGGTGCTAGTGGTGAAGCCATCTTGTATGCCCACGGTTGGAGAAACAAAGCTAGATAAGGCCTTGCTAATCTGACACAGCAATTGTAGAGTTGGCATGGCCTTTGTTTTTCTTCAGGGCAAGTGAGGTCACTGCAGCACAATCACGTTTTGCTTTATGGCAAGCACTAATGTGTGTGACGTTACGGGTGTGTTGTGTTGAAAACACTGCAGGTCCTTGGGATTTTGTAGGGTGCGCAAGGGCAAGAAGCGCGTTGCCACTTGCTCTCTGATCCCAAGCGGCTGAAGGTTGCATGGTTAATGACGCATGTTGCCTGTGTTTAATCAGGTATGGAGAGACCTTTTCTATAGGCAGAGGCCTAGTTTTAGAAGTTTAGGTAGCAATTTAATTTGCTTCTCTTCCCTTAGAAGCTAGTTTGGTTGATACTGTACAGAATACAAATTTATTTGCTGAATTTGCTACAGGTGTATGCTAGCTGGGTTTATCCCCTTGAAGACAAGATGGCCTGTTAAAACTCTACCCCTAATCTTAAGTAAAGGATATGTGGAGAAATACATCACTCGTGTATGTTACTGCATGAATGGGGATCAGTATCGTGACCTGTCCGTCTGTAATGCTTTCAGCACAAACCCAATATACAGTGTTTTCTAGTACTGTTAGTTTCTAATACAATGAGAGTAGTGTCTTTTTTTAGCCTTATTGTCAGTGGATTTAAATAGCTTAATTTTATGTAGTCCTGCAGGAATTATGTAGGGATTTGCTGCTTTTTGCTTATTACATTAATTTCAGGCTACTAGAAGTGACGAAAAATGAGTTGACATAGATGAAATATATCGTTATCTTTACAATTTGGAAGGATGTGTTTCTGTGTTTAGTTGGCTCAACATTGTCACAGCTAGCTCTGTTTTTCAATTTCTGAACGTTACAATCCTTAAGAACAGCTTTCTATTCCAGTGAGAAGTTGTATCTAAGAGAAAGACCAGTGTGCTACAGTAGCTTTAAAAATAAAGGGAGAAGTGAACATGTGCCATTCTAAAGAAAAGACATACAGTAGCCCATGGACCTGAGTAGAAAATATGCTCATTTGCTTAGATATATTGAATGCTTTTAAAGTAAATAAGTGCTCTGGTTTCTTACTGAGCTTTATGAAAGTTATTTATGACGTACTGCAGTGATGGTAGTCCGGTGACTTTTCTGAACCTGTAAATATCTGACACTGACTTCTTAGTCTGTTGTGTACTAAGACAACTGCCCGAAGTGGCAAGAGGGGGGTTGATTGTAATCTCACCTGAGAAGATACTTCATTCTTCCTAGGTAGATACGTGTGTAAATGAGTTAAATAGATAACTGCTTTATGATGAAGGCTGTTTGCTAATCATGGGATGTAAATATTATGTTCAAATGACGGGGTATTGTGTCTTTCAGGTGTCAACGGAAACAATGGCGGATAGATTTGCCAGCCACTAGTGTGGTGATCACCTTTCATAATGAGGCAAGATCTGCTTTGCTTCGAACTGTAGTGAGGTATACCTAACAGACCTTGATTTTTCTTGAAAGGCCATTCAATTGTGTCAGATAATGGCTTATGATAAGGAGGGGAAATCCATTATGCTTTTCTGAACCATTTGCAGAGGGAAAGATGAGTCTTAATTTCATTGATGCCTCCAGTTCTTACATTGTAAAACAGTGATGCTAAACACAATCACTGCCCTTAACTACAAATGCAAGAAAGTGTTAAAGTTGTCTAATGCACAGATTTCTGGAGGCCGGAATTTTGGAGAGAGGGAACAAGTCTACATGTGCCTCTTTTCACAAATACTTTCCATAAGAATAAGCCAGCAGCTGTTGAAGACAGCATCCTGGGCTGTGTTCTACTGTAGTTTAACAAACTAACTCCTTTGATGACATTGTTGTAGAAAATTAGGACTGCTTAGTATTCAATGCTTTTTATTTTTGTGCATTTCAGTGTCCTTAAAAAAAGCCCCTCACATCTTATTAAGGAAATCATACTGGTGGATGACTACAGTAATGATCGTAAGTACTTTTTCAGGGTTCTAACTTTTTGTTTCTTCTAAGACTTTCTGTAGATGCGAGTAGGTGACTCTATTGAGAATAGGTCACATGAATAGGAGTTTGCAGAGACTGATCCAAAACCAGGTCTTAATTCTTTCACATCTGTCATTGTGGAAATGTAAAGTGTTCTGATAAATACTTTGGGTATACATTATTACTTCCTGTTGGCTGAAGGAGCAGAGTGTATAGTTGAAAATAGCCTTTCCATAGTATGTTACCTGATGTAAAAGTAAAACCCATGGTATTTGCACCAAATAGTTTTGTAGCACTGCTTTAAAAGGATGCTGGTCTCGGTCAGTCTCTTGGAAAAATTCTTACTGAATCAAGTCAAGTTTTTATAAGTACTAGGGTATCACAATATTAACTTGAACAATTGAAATGGACCTCTGAGTAACATTTCTTAAAGGAAGCTAATGTCTATATTTGCACTGCTAGGTTATAGCTAGTTTAGGATAGGTTTAAGCCTTAATGTTGGTTTAAAAGTGAGCTTTCTTATCTGCAAAGAAAACAGTTTATTTAATCCTATAGAAGTTTTTTTCCTTATGCAATGTAGAAACTGTCTAAAGTAAGCAAAGAGAACATCATTAAATAAAAATATTTCAAGACTGTAAAATTAAATTAGTTTTAAATAACATAATGAGGGTAGTAATTTCTTAGCCTGATAACTTTATTTCTGGTGACATAAGTAGGTATTTTTTAAGCCTTTATCTTTTATTTAACTATTTATGACCTTAAACATTTTCCACTACAAAGCTTTTGTTTTTATTTGAAGACAGCCTCTCTTATGATATACAGTGTTGGATATCACACTGGTTCTCATTACTTTATTTTTTTTTAAATTATTTTATTTTTTTAAAGCTGAGGACGGTGCTCTCTTGGGAAAAATTGAAAAAGTGCGGGTTCTTCGAAATGATCGTCGAGAAGGTAGGCTTCATCTGAAGGAAGGAAGATACAAATTCCACTGTGCTGCTTTATCTGTTAATCTTTGTCAAGTCTTTTAAAGGAACATTCTGCTATGCATTCCATGTTGGAGGAGGGTTTTTCATTTTATAAATGGAAGGAATTTTTAAAAAAGCATTTGTGCAAGTAAAAACAGTAATTGTGATTAATTTCATATTGTTGTGTGTCCATTTGCTCATTGTTGGCTTTCGCAGTGGAAGCTGACTTGAGAAATTACCTTTCGCCCTCAATCTCTGCTTTGTCTTACTGTACCAAATCTTTGGTTAAGCTGCTCCCATTGTGCATAAGGTCTCACTGTAAACTGTATGAATGTTTGAAATGATCCATCTTAAAAATAACCCTTTTTTTTGCTGATTCCCTCACTAGAGATCATTTTAAGGATCCAGTTGAAGGAGAACCTGGCAGTTTTTGTTTTGCCAGGCTTGAGAGGGTTTGGGCAGCTAAGAGGGCTGGGACCACATTTGCCAGTTTTGCTGAAACCAGTGTGCCATGTAACAAACTTGTCTTACGTTTTTGTTTTCTTTGTTGCTTTGTAAATTATGGTCTCATATCACTGAGCCCTTCAGTCAGCAGTTTCCTGGCTATGGAGCTTAAAGTATTAGATATAGGCAACTGTTATTTGACAGCTGTTTGAAATAATAACTGAGAGTTGACAGTTGAAATACTGAATTAGCAGATATGTGCTTGTTTATTTTTATAAGCATTGTATCTTCTGGGCTTCCAGCCTGGCCTGGGGAGCAACTAGAATCATTAAATTGTCAGAAACTGGAGATGACATGCACAAAACCTGTGTTGGCCCATAATTAAAGTTATTGCAAACTGATAGGTTCTTAGTGTTTAAATATTTTGTTTGGAATATAGTTGTGAACAAATGCTTGTTCGGAAAGCAGGCTTTTTATGACTTGCAATGGTTGCAGGGTTCTGAGTGAGTAAATGTCACTTTTCTGATCAATACAGCCCTTAAAGGTAGAGATAATAATAACAGAAAAAACAGAATGAAGTAGTGCTTTTTTATTTTTTAGTAATTATAAATGTTAACTTTGTAGTGCATATACAGGTTCATTCTTAAAAATATGCATCAGTATATCTGAAGATGGAATATGATTTGACAAATCTTTGCTGTGTCAGAAAGGAACATCTATTTGCAGATTGAAGGCACAGTAAGGCACAGTACTAGTTTACATGGTATTTTTGTGAGATTAAGATTAAATTTTTAGCCATGGGCTTTAATTTACTGTTCATTAAGTTTTGCCTAGTCATCCATACGTGCAACCAAGTGATAATTTTTTAAATTAAAATACTGTAAAATTTCATTTGATTGCTGGCTTCTTATGCAAATTAAAATTCAAGAGAATTGGTAAAATCAACCAGTGTATAGCATGCTAAGAGTATCACAGTAGTATGAACACCAGAGGAAAGCAGTGCTTTTTAAAACAAAAATTAAAATAAAGGGATGGTGTCTGTGGAGGAGATGACACTGCCTTTATGTCGAAAGTACTGTCAGAGGGTATCAGCACAGCACGTATCTACAACAGTCAAGTGCTCGCATTTGCGGTAGGAGAGTAGTACAAGGGTCTTGATGAGGCTGTTGCTGAATGCTGGACAGAGCAAACAATCTTTTCCTCTTAAGCGCCTTCTACTCTGTTTGGAAGAGTCATGTTTTCCAGCTTTATTTTGTAAAAGGGATGAAAAGAAATGGGGTTGACTTCTTTACAGTGTTTAGTTGGGGGGGGGGGGAAGCAGAACAGATTTGGTAGGAAACAATGTAGAAAGAAAAAGGTAAAAAAAAAAAAGTAAGTTATTGACTTTAGTCTTGAGTAACAATTAAATGAATCAATTTTGGATAGTAACAGAGAAAAATAGGGAGGAAATTTGCAAAGGAATGAGAGGAAGCTTGCTATTTTTCTGTATTGAAGTACATGACGGGATGTTCCGGGATATGTGTGTAAATATAACAAGGGACTTTAAGGAATAGTGAGGTCATTCAATGAACAAATATTGAAAGAGCAGGAAGGAAGGACAGGAACAGGGTAAATCAGTGAGGTGTTCTGTGTAATTGAGGTGTAGAGGAGTGAAGAACCTTTTGGCTTTAGCAGAAGTTTCCTCCTAAAGAAATTTTTTCAAGTTAGGATTAAAAAGAAAAAACAACCCACAAAAAACAAAACCAAAAAACCCCAAACAAACTACAACACAAGGCAAAGACAGTTGAAAGGTGTTGGGGGAAGGCTCTCAGATGTGAATTAATGAAGCATGATTATTTCTGGAAGAGGTTGATAGAAGAATGGACAGATTGTGGTGGCAACTAAGATGGGAGTCATGGCAAAAAGGTGGGGAGGATAGGCTAATGATAGTGCTTTCCTCAGTTCTGTTGTAGAACTGTAGGAAAGGTGTTTGTTTTCAGGACTGATCCCAAGTGACACTTACCAGTGTAAATACCATTTACTGTAATGCAGACCCAGCTGTACTTGCATATCACTTTTTTTGAAAAGGTACTTTAATTCTTTTACTTAAATTAGATTGAAACCTGCAGACTAGGGTGCAGTAGGTTGGAAGCTTGCAGGTTGTTTGGTATGAAGTCATTTCACTGAATTGTTAACTAGCATCTCATTTTGATAATGGAACTTGAATGTTGGTCCTGTCTGAGTTAGAGTAATTTAATTAATGAATGACTTGGAATGCAATAGTTTCTTACTACTGTTGATTGTTTTCCTCAGTAAGTACTTAAAACTTTTCATCTTTGCTTCTCAGGCTTGATGCGGTCCCGTGTCAGAGGGGCAGATGCAGCACAAGCAAAAGTGCTGACCTTCCTGGATAGTCACTGTGAATGCAATGAACACTGGCTGGAACCGCTTTTGGAAAGAGTAGCTGAGGTTAGTAAAGAGTTCTTCTGAAGTAATTTCCTGAAGGAGTAGCTTTTACATTTTAAAGCCATCTGGTTTATACTACATTAATTTTATGCATTTTACTAAGGAAGCTTTCTCTCTGAAGTGGGATGATGGACATGATTGGAGTGTTCCATTATTAAAATGAACTTTTTTTTTCATTTAATCTGTGAACACAGGATCATAAAATGTGGATATTTATTATTATCTTTACAGGCAGTTCAAATATATGCTTCCTTGGTTCTTTAGGGACCTCCTCATTAAGTGCTGAAAATCTTTAGAGCAAAATACAGTTCTTCTCAACCAATATAATCTCAATGTAATTCAGTTTACCTGAGTATTTGTGCCTCATTAAGATTCAGTGTGATAATAGGAGAGAGGTTGAGCTGAAACCAGAATTCTCATTGAAATTAGCAGGGACTGTGGGCTCTCCGCTTCTATGGAAATGATGCTTACTCTGTGTCCCGGAAAAGCAATTGAGAGGATTGAGAGTGAAAGTATACTGTTTTCTCCAGGGGGTGGTTATACATGTTAACTTGCTCTAGAGGAACTCGGTTTGAGTGGAAAGTGAATCAAGTGTGATCCCAAAAAGTGCTGGGGAACACCCAGGACAACAGGGGTTTTTCTACTTTCTTAATTGCATTCCTTTTCTGGTAAACTCCCCTTCCTGGAAAGGCTTTCTTTCAAAATGTTCCTGATCAAAATGGTTTTGCTAAGCTACCCTGTCTTGTTAATGCCCAGTTCTTTCTTATCCTCCCTACACTTCCTTTGCGTTTCCTTCCAAAAAGGTGAGGGGGGGAAAAAAAAGGAAGTAAACCCTATATACTCAATATGGCAACGGAGGAAGTATCAGTTGATGACTAATTTTCCTTATTTTGTTTGGTTCTATGATGGTTTACTGTGTATTCCAGAAATACTGTAAGCTGCCTAAGACATATCAACAGTTAAAATCCTATAGAAATAGTGTCCAGATTTGAGTTGATTAAAGTACCTAGAGTCTACAAAGCCCTTGAGTGTGAGTAATATAGCACTTCCTTCTATTTTTGTGCCTGTGTAAGGTGTTGTATCTTCAGACAGGTTGGGGGAATTTCTTTATAATAATTAACTAGGAAAATAAAGACATTAAATATATCTCCGAAAGAAGTGGAGAATGGCAGTAGAATCATAGAGTCATTAAGGTTGGAAAAAGACCTGAGGGATCATCAAGTCCAACTGTCAACCAAACACCACCTAACCCACTAAACCATGTCCCTAAGCACCACATCTACACGTTTCTTGAACACCTCCAGGGATGGTGACTCAACCACTTCCCTGGGCAGCCTGCTCCAATGCCTGATCACTCTTTCAGTGAAGAAATTTTTTCTAATATCCAGCCTAAATGCTTGCAGCTAAATCACTAATGGATTCTAGGTGTGGGAACTGTTTTCAAGCTTTTTTTGTGTGGATGGTTTGAAGCATCTACCTGTTCAAGAAATCATAAAATAAGTGGTAGTTTTGGTGAACAAAACCATGCTTTTAGTAGGATGGCTGTTATGCCATTTACCCTTTTTCTTGTCTATGGCTCTTTTAGCCATACTCATTTAGCTTTCTGAAACTGACACGGGATATGAAAAAGTGTTAACTTTTCATCATAACAGAATGTAAAACCTCTTATTAAATTGTTGACAATTTTGTGAAGATCCAGCATTACACGTGGTATACTTGGTGGGAGTAACTGGTGCATATTTTGCTTTGTGCAGCATCTACTTTTTGACAGTGCATAAATTATTAGTTCCTTCAAAACTTGCTCCTCACAATTGTCACCATGATACACACTAATCATGTGTGCTATTGTATGGTGTTCAGCTGTATGGATTTTTCCATTCCTAAAAGCTTGATGTACTGTTAACTGGAATTCCACATTAATTATTTATTTTACTTTCCTCTGGGAAGAATCCCAACCAACAGGTATGGGGTTTGATAAAGTAGCTTCTAAGCTTTCTGCTTGTTCAGGTCATTAAGGCATGGATAGTATTTACATATGGTGTATGATAGTCCTTTGTTATTTTAATGGATTGATTTTGCTCGCAGTGCAGATGGTATGTTAATTGTTAATTAGCAGCATTTTCTTTATAGTCTCAGTGACAAGAAGCTGAATAGACGTGAACTCGTATCTGCTCTGACCTTAAAGGTAACTTTTTCAGGTCAGGGCTACTAGGCATTAATACAGTATTTTCTGATGCACTGCTGCATCTATGTGGTGGAAAGTGTGGGTTGTTTATTACTACCTTTTGTTCCAGAATTGCCCACTTGGCATTTAATTCTGTCAGAGTTTTGTGAGATCAGTTGTGTGTGTTACAATATAAAAAAAAATTACAGCTTCCATGAAGCAGTCTGAAAGGAATCAGTTCTACAATACTCTATCTGATGTGCTGTGACCACTTTAGAAAGCTGTGTCTTTGACATCTTGCTTGTTAGGAGCACCTGAGGCATCAAGCTCTCCACCTGAACTGAAGGATGATCCATCCCACAGTTGTCTTCTTTGAGATGGGCTCCTGGTTAGAGTGTCTTTGTTCATTGACCAGGCTTGCTTAACTTTCCTAGAGGGGTCTGACACTGCTAGGGATTTTTCTTCAGCAATTTGAGCAAAGGCTTAAAGCAGAAGCAACATGTATACAAGGTGAATATTTTATAGTTCAGAACATGTACAGATACCTGTGTAACCTGGAGCTGGTATATCTTCTCCATATTTGCTCCCTTCTGGAGACTGGTTTGCTGCCTGATTCCCTAAGGCTACTTTTATGTCTTCTAGATAATTTTTTTTTTTGTGTCTCTGTGAGTTTAGTTAGGGAAGAGGAGGAGCCAGTGGAATTTAACCCTTTGATTATCCCAAAAGTCAACATAGTAATAACTGTACACAACCTTGAAGAAATAGGTAACTACTAGCTATTTTATGAACATTTGTCTACTTGGCTTTTTCAACTTCCAATTTCTAATTGCTTTTATGTTCTATTTTTATAATACATCAGTTATATGAGAAAAAAAGATTAGAAGATTTTGGTGCAGAACTAAACTAACCTGTTTTCATTGCATAGCTGTAAATCCTATGTCATTTTCAGGAAGGTATTTTTAAACAAAGAAGATCTTAAAAGGAAGAGAGATCTAAGATTAAGAAACAAGATGTAGATTCCTTTTTCATATCTCTGTCAGATTTTGTGACCTTGAATGAGTCAACTTTTAACCAGCACAATGCTGAAAGGAAAATATTTATATTTTCTCTTAAGATTGTTGTGAACCTTAATCTTTGAAGTGTCTTGAGATTTTTAGAGGGAGAAGCAATGTATGCAGAATCTTGAGGATAATTTCTGATGGTTTATGAGAATAATATGTAATAGTCTAAGTCTCTAGAGCATATATAGCCTCTTTATGAAATATTAAAATTAAACAGTCTGCTACAAATTTCCAGGCAGTAGAGACTTGCAGTATTCACGGGCTATTTCTTAGCATTACCCTCATCAAGAAGCACGTGGTTTACAATTGTATGTTCCATTATAAGTTATGGTGTCAACCCTTCAGAACGAAACAGCAGATTACAGAAAGAAGAGTTCCTTTTTGCTTGTTTCGAAAATGCACATCAGATTTCTACTTTAATCACACTATGGATAAATAAGTGTCTTGCTTTAGGATAATTTAAAGGGAGCAGCTGCTTTTAGTATTTATAGTGAATGAACTCCCTGTACTTTGGAGACACAGAAGGTCTTTCTAGCAGTCCCTGCATTAACAACTTTGTAGTGCCCTGCAAGGCATCACCTTCTGAATGTGCAGGTCTTTTGTCTGCCTTCCTGCTCAGCAAATCTATAATGTCAAATCATGGAAGGAACAGCATGTTTCCAAGCCAACAAAGTGGGAGTTGTACATCAAACTGAATGCTCACAACCTGGGTCTTTTTCCATTGGAGAAAATACTAAGTTGTTTAAACAATATGTTAGGTGTAGTAAGTGGTGTTAGCGTGTTGTCACACTGATATTGATGGAACTAATCAAACCAGCAGTAAAAGCCTGAGGAAATCCCAAATGCGTAGACACAGCGTGCTACCTGCTTACTCAGTGTGGTGGAGATGAGTTTGAAGTCTAACTGAAGTTCTACCTAATGTGACACCTGATCACTTGGGCGACTTTTACTACCAGGTTCAACTATGCCAAGTAGAACCATTTGAGAAAATGCAATTTTGTCAGAAAAGGTTTTAGAGATGTGCATAGATGTATGAGCTGTCTCAGTTTCAGCTAAGGAAAGAAAGAGAAAGAAAGGAAGGGTGGTTTCATTTCTGTATTTCATGCTGATGGGTGTATTGTGAATAACTGGATAGGCTGGATATCTTCTGTCTCATCAGTCTTTAGTAAAGGAGTTTTCCAATTCTACCACTGTATAGAGAATGCCTAAAATAAGGTCATGGCTATACCTGAAGTGCTAGTGGTGTAGTAGGGCACACACAGTCAAGGTGCACTAAATCATAATTGCCTCCCAAGTACAACACAGTTATCAAAACTGTATGCTCGCCATTACAAACATGAACTTTCGGCTACAGCTAACAGAAACAGGATCTAGAGACATAGTCGATGGGGGATTAAGACAGGCTGGTCTTGATTAGCGAACTAGACTGTGTTTCTAGTTTGCATTAGCCCAAGCTAATTCATACTTAGTAGCAGACATTCCCCATAAAAGCAGGTATTTGGTCTGGCTGGTATCACTGCAGTGATATTTAAAAGGAATGTAGAAATCAGTAATGAGCCTTCAGCTTTTAGCTTAGTCTTCAGCTTGGATTTTTAGATTCACTTGAATTCTCCTTTTTGGCAGACAGAAATTAGTCACCTTTTGTGCACTCAGGCAGAATGACCTAGTAAATGCCAACTATGTAATTAGGGCTTATTAAAATCAGCCCAGATTGAACAGTTAAGATTCAATAAATGAAAATGGGTGTTTAATGTCCTTATTGGACCAAGCAAAGCATTTGACTAAAAGAGTTGCTTTTAAGTCTCTTGTTACATGCTCAAGCTACTCTCGTACTGATTTGGTTCCAGTGTGTTCTGTATAACACTGATTAGCAAGGGGGATGTGTGGCTGAACCACTGCTTGGAGTATATGTATTGTTGTTTGAAGACATACTTATGAAATAAATTCTTAATATGGATATGTTTAGGTTGGTATGGTTTTTTTAACCATGAGAATTGTTTCTTGATAACAGTTAACAAAAAATCTCCTGTTTGTTCAAAACATTTTTTTTTAATATTCACCAATTTGGTGATACCCTCTTCTGAAGTTATCTGTGCTCTCTGAATGATGTTAAATTGTGGAGCTGAAACTTTTATTTTGAACTCAAGCAAAATGTTTTATCAAACTATGATAAAGTTATGCTTCAGTGTGTAAATGTAACTTTCCCCCCCCCCAATAAGTCATAGAGACAAGCTGGCTTAACCATGATAGTGCATTTCTAATATTAGATTAGTCTTTTTTTAGAGTACTGATGTCTTGTGATCCTACTGGATGATGCATGTGGAGTTGTTGGAAAGATTTTTGTTTTTTCTTAAACTAGTTTGGCAAAAACATTAGCTAAAGTAATTAACATTGCTCAGAATAGTATACGAGACCGTGGTTAGACAGAGGAATGCGGTATCTGTACCACTGGAATCTTGGCTGCTGGAGATTAATAGCATGCATTAGTTTGAGGTGTTTTTAGATTCTCTTCCCTGTCTAAGCATCTGATTGTGAAGTGTGATTCTTCTGGTGTGAAATGGGTTAGCATTAACCTAAGACTTCTCTGATTGCAGAAAGGCCTAAATGTTCCTTAAAGGTTGAAATAATAAGACTAGTACGCTGTGTGGCTAGAGATCCGCTGTGGAAAATATGAATTGCCTGGATGCTTCTTTTCTTTGAGCTGGTTTTAAAAGTAAGGACGGAAGTGCTGTTTGCTTGGCTGCCTTTAGAACTACAAGTTTGTTGCCTTCAAGAGCAAGTCAGAAGAGGGGGATTACTTGAATATAAGTAGCCTAGAGTACAAAGAGGTTTCCCAGCTATATAGTGTGGTTTCTGCTTTCTGAAGCAGTGCTGAGCGATGTTATTCACAGCACTGGCTATTCAGAGCCGTAAGCTGAAGTAGGGGGAGAGCTGGGGGAGTCATGCTAATGAAATGCTGCTGAACTGTTCAACATCTCATCCTATCTTTCTATATTGATTTCACTATTTCAATATTACTTTCTAATATTTATTTTAGGACAAGACCAGAGTTGTGTCTCCTATTATTGATGTAATTAATATGGACAACTTCCAGTACGTGGGGGCGTCAGCTGATTTAAAAGGCGGTATGTACCTGTACTGGAATACAGATTTTAAAAAAAAAGGCATCAAGAATCAAAGCTCATAATCACTGCAGTTGTGGAATGGGCAGTTAACATACTGTTCTTCCCTTTCATATATTTAGTTTTAAGTTTTGTAGCTCCCTTGTTTCTCGGCTTGGATTTTAATTGGCCTTGTTGTCCTCTGCTTTAAAACAGTTCATCTTTATTATATCATTTCTTCTAAGTTTATGCTGCCTTTTACAAATGTGCAAGACTCACTGCAGTGTTTGTAGGATTTTGCAAATATGTCAGAAGCAGCTTATGGCCAGAGCTTATGATTCTCTCTTTAGATAAGACAGGCTTTAATTGCTCTCTAGCTTCGAAGCCCATCAGCAATGCAGTGCCTATGAGTTTTTTCAAGATGCTGGTTTGCTTAAAAACCTAAACTCTCCTGAATAAGCAGAAAGCTTTGGAATGTGTTTAAAAAATAAATGTTTTTGTTAGCCATGATCTGTAATTGTGAAGAGAATAACATCTGACCATGGAAATTTGTAGTGTTTATACCTTTACCGTTAAAAATCCCCTGTTAAATTGAGTTTAGAAGTACTACAGTTTCACTTTGTCTAGCTAGTGTAAACTGTTGATGGCAAATAATAAAAAGGCTTGTGAAGCACTCAATAAAAATAAATAAATAACAAAATCCTCCCCTTTCCTTTTCCAAAGAGGGGGAGGGCAACCACACACTAAAATCCATACTGATTACAGGTTTTTAAAACTTCTTCACTGTTAGCAAGAATCTAGCATTTAAAATAGCTGTTCTCCCCCCCCCCCTTTTTTTTTTTAAATAATTGTTCCCACAACCCTGGAAACTGAACTGTCGGCATAAAGATACAAGATGAGCCATGATGCAGAAATTATGAAATGCTGTTCCCACAGCATTTCAGCTTTTTTCTGAATGGACTTTAGGAAAAAACAATTTGAAGCCTGTTCTTTCAGTTACTAGTCTGTAACTGGCCACCAGGCGTTGTTCCAGTAAGCTAAAATAAAAGCAGTATTTGCATAATGTTGCATATGCTTCAAGTTTGTCAGTGATCAGGAGGTGAGAGGTTCTATATCCTTTCAATTAACATTTTGAAATAACACCTACAGTGCATATATTCACAGTATGCTAATGTATAGTTCTGTGCTATTATCTGTGTGCCAGCTTTATTAAAACCTTAAGGCTTTTACCCAATCTATTCATTATACCTTGAGTATGGAAATCTCTATACCATTATGTGGCTTTTATTGTTGTCTGCAGTAGGAGGAGGAATCTTTGCATTGAAACCTTCGATTGGTTCCTGGGGGGTTCATGCTCTTTAATTCTTGCTAAGTGAAGTGGGAGAAGGTTGAGAGATCATTTCAGTTGCTACTGCTTTTCATGCTTCATCTTTGGAACTACGTTTCCCTATTTCTTTTTATTTTTAAGTGCTTATTTCTCACGGCACACACAATAGAAATGGATTCTTTAAAGTGCATGAAGCCTCTGTACTCCTGGACTGAGGAGTGAGAAGCTATCTTTTTTTAATGCTAACAACAGAAATTTTGAACATACCGGTGTTAAAAGCTATTTGGGGGTTTGTTGAAACATGAATAATATATTTCTTTTCAGTTCCCAGAGGACAGATTACTATGTTAGAGACTCTACAGCACTTGGCATCATGGGACACTTTGACTGGGGCCAAGTCTAAATGCGGAAACCAAACTATGCTTTCAGCCTTAGATACAGTATCTGTGTGGCTGAAGCATGGAGAGCTGAGACAGCTGGGACAGCATTTGTGCCTGGTCTGTTTTGAAAGGACTTAATCACCCAAGACAAGCAACCTAGCAAATGCTACAAACCTTTTAAAGTGGACAGGGCTGAAATAATTCCCAAGTCTGGCCACTACTAAATCCATGCACTTCATGTCACAAATTCTTTTTGAGAGGGGATTTGCAAAAGTGTTTATGCTGCCATGAGAAACACTTTAATTACTGGTATAAACTGTAGTTAACTGAGATCTAATAATTTAGAGTATGCCTATGATGCAGTTTACACTGGATAGAATTTCCTACTGGATATGCACTTGTGTTTAAAAATACTCCTTTTACAGAGTTACTGATATTATCTCATTTAGTGCAGATTTTTTCCCAGAGTCAGTGAAAATGGAGACGGAAAACCAGTTTTTGTGGGTAGACAATTTATACACTTGTTCTGAGTTTGTAACAGAGTGTTGTGTTCCAAAAGAGACCCCTTGTGTTCACTGGAGTATATGTAACTCTATCTCTAACCCTTCTACTGGAGAACAGTAGGTTTTCTCAAGTTCTCCCAGATGCAAGTAATCTTGCTGGGTATGTATGATGAAATGCGACTTTTTAACTGCATGGAAATATTGGAGCTCATTTTACTTTTCATGCTGGAGGCTTTTCAGTACTATAGATTGTAGCCATTTTACTGGTTTGCTGCTTGGAGTTTTGGAGTAGTTAGACGGTCTTTCATTTTTACAGTGCAACACTTCATGAAATGCTCAAACATGGAAAGAGTAGGCATGCATGCTGTAAAGACTGTTCAGGATAATTTCTGTAGAGTGTGTGTGATAAATATCTTGTGAGTTAAATGAAAACCGTTTCGTTTTCAACTCTGCATCAGTCATTACTGTGCACCTCTATGGATGCAGACAATTTGTAGGACTGTACTTGTTGTCTGTTTACCTTAGCTTTTTCCCCACTTCCTCAAAAAATAATTGCTTTATTTTTATGCTGGAGAAAGAAAACTATTGACATCTGTGCACCAGAAATCTGGAAATCATTCATTACATGACCTCATAGGATCTAAATGTGTTTGGCAGCAGGCAGTCTGTGTAAGGCTGATTTGCTAGGTGTACTGCAAGAGAGCTATGGACCTGGTGTAATTTTTTAATAGATATTCATGCTTATGTAAATAACCCAGCTCAAAAACTGTTCTGAAAGTGTTTCCTATAGGAAGTTCATGTTATACCAGCTGTGTATCGTTGCCTAAAGGAGGTAATTTGAACTGTTGTCAGGTAGAAAAGTGCTGTAGGTGACCTATTGGTCCTGTCTATTGTAGTGATCTCTATGTGCTTCTGTGCTTAACTCGTGAAAGGACCAGACCAGCTGTTGCTGTGCATGCACACATACATGTACATACATAAGGGGAATAAGCTTTTTGGCTCTCTAGCACTTGCCTCAGGTTTCAAAAATGATGCACTTAAAAGCATGCAGTGGCAAAGGAGGAAGTTAAATAAATGGTAATGAGATAAGTGAGAGCTACATAACCTGTTGTGACCTTCGTGGTAGAGAGCTTCTGCTGATAGAGGAGTACAAATAGTACTGCATAAAGCTTGTGTAAGCATAAATATGTGATAATTTGATAAGAGTTGAAATGCAATTGTATAGTAAAGACTGTTGGGAGCAGTTGTAATGGCTGGAAGATCTTCATATGATGTCCTATTTGACGTAAGAACATGAGACGTTGTATTCCTATAGAAGGCTTTTGCTTTGTCACTTGTTGGCTGGGTTTCTTACTTTGTATAATAGATGTCACAAGAGAAATCAAAGTTATTTTGGATTTGAGATTACTTTTTTTTATTGTCCTGTTGGCTGCTTTACCTTTCATCTGGACTCCTACTCATTTTTTTTCAAACTAGAAGTTTGTGTAAGTTCAAATTCTTAGTTTAAATGACGGTTGCCAGTGTTTTCAGTCAACATTATGTTACTATGAGTTGAATGATGACGGCAGTCTTTTTAACATCCTACTCTCTAATGTTTTCTTCTTGAAGGCTTTGATTGGAACCTGGTGTTCAAGTGGGATTACATGACACCAGAGCAAAGAAGAGCACGGCAAGGAAATCCAGTTGCTCCCATAAAGTATGTCTGTACTGCCACTTCTCCCTCTATTAGAATGGAGTTCACAACTGAACAAAGTTAGAACTGAGTCTGAAAGGGAATCTTTACTATAGCTTTCATTAATCCTGAAACTTCATTCATATTTATCTAGCACTACAAGACTCTCAGAAATAAATTGTAGTTAAAAAAATACTTTAAAGCACACTGGTAAATTATTTACACTTAACAAAAAGTAGATGTCACTTTGTTTAAAGATGGTATGTTTTGAGGGCTAAAAATACAGCATCAGTTTTAATGTTTTATTGCTGCACAGCTTGCCACCCTTTACATAAGGAACTTGTGAGCCAAATGGAGATTTGGAAACTGCCTCAGAAGGTGGTCATAAGGCTATATACGCCATAGAATTGTGTTCAGACAACATCTGAAGTGATAGATGCAAAATTAGTTGCATGCAAAAACACTGCAGATTTTTTTGAAGGAGGTATTAACCTTCAGGTGCAAATAATAGTTACCTCGCAGTTCACGGTACTGTAAGTATTTAATGTAATGTTTCTTGTCTGTGTAGGACACCGATGATAGCTGGTGGGTTATTTGTGATGGACAAATCCTATTTTGAAGAACTAGGGAAGTATGACATGATGATGGATGTTTGGGGTGGAGAAAACTTAGGTATGTATATTATTTACGTTCAGATCAGTCTTGAAAGAAAGCATGTTTCATCTTTGCCTTTACTGTCACAGAGTCATGATCTTCCTGGTTTTGTGCAAAGAGTGTTAAAACCAGAGTTAAAATTTCACATGCATTATTGGCAAAATCCAAAAGGATTATTTCAATGAAATAATTAAAATGACGTAGGAATTATATGCTAAATATGAGGGAATAAAAGTATTCATTCATTAATCAGTGAAATTCTTTTTCAATGAACATCGGCTGATAAATTAAAAAAGTACAGGATGTAAATAAACAATTACTTTAAAAAATGCTGCCTTGTTTGAAAGTCACATCCTCATCTAAAGTTATTGATTAAAATACAATAACATTTAAATGCTGGCAATTTAAGGCACGTTTTAAGATGTTGCCGAAATTTAATAGTGAAAAATAGAGCAGAGGCTTTCACCTTAAGAAATGAATTAAAACTTAGCTGACTGAAGAATAATCTGTTTCTTATCATTAATATTACCATGCTACCTGGCATCTAAACTTCGTGAATTTTTAAATTTTATACTCCTGCTTGAGCTCTCTGAGATACTTATGGTTGAGAAGGCATTTTTGCTATAATTGCTTATTTTCAGATGTCTGAGTGGGATTTGGGAAGAGGGAGGAGGGGCTGAGAGGACTTGTGCTTTACCCATTTCTTCTTTGACCTGGTGGTTAGATCTGGCTTTAGTAGGTTTTTTCAGCTCTTTGCATTACAGTATCATGGAAAGTTTTTCTCCAGCTAAGACAGGCATACTTGTATTAAAACAAAAAACATTTGGGAGTAGTGAAACTCTGCAACTTCTCAAGACTTCAAGTCTGTCATTAATTTAGGTTTTTAGGGTAGAGATACATCTCAGACTTTCTAGTGTGTTTTAGGACCAGTTCTGAGGATAAAAATTTCTCTACTCCATGTGCTAGCTGCAAAATCCTAAAATACCTTGAACCTGTAAATACCCATAAGTATTTTGAGTTACTGAAATATGCATATGCATTGAGCATATGCTTGGCCTGCAAGGAAATGTCTGCTGTATACAGCACACTAAGTATGGAGACATGGTAACCAAATGTTCCTGTAAGGAACTTAAAGGCTCTAAGAGGCATCCTTGCAGTCCAGTCTCTGACTTTCTAAAAAAGACCTTCTTTTGAATAATTTCTTTGTGTTTCTGTTTTCTCATTATTTTGGCTGTATATTGCTAAATTGTGTTAGTATGAATATCATCATTGGTTTTCATTTTTTAAATGTCCTGGAAAGTCATTGGATAAACTTACTGCAGCAATACTTGCATTCACTGTGAAAACCTTTTTTGCTGCTACAGCACTTAAACGTTTGATTAGCTGTAAGCATGTACTTGAGTGCCTGAGTTTTTTCTGAAAATTTAGAAGCTGCTTTTATGCAGATAGTTGAGGCCTTGACAGCAGGAAAAGGCACAAGCAACAGCTCCTCAGTCAAGGTGAGAAGAGAGCATGCAGAAAGCTGTTTGTGTCGCTGCTGCTGAATTCTGTTCCCCTTTCTCCGTGGAAAGAAGGAGATGGAGACTTTGGGGTGTTTTTTTCTCTGCTCCCTGAAAAGGAAAAGTCATTCAGTACAGCAGACAGCTAATGATTTAGTTCATAGATACCAGATTAACTGGAGATAAGTAAAAAGCACTTGGCATATAATTTAATTGGCGATATATGACACATGCACCAGATACCAGAAATCTGTGATGTGCAGTTTAAAATTCAATGTGCGTGCTTATCAGGCCTCTTTACTCTCAAGCATATATCTCTGGATCAGCGGCTTGACGTTCCATACGAATAACCTGCTAGATGGATTTGCAAAATAATTCTATACATTATATCTATGCTTTATAAAACTTATTTTTTTTCCCTCAAGCATGTACAGAGTGGTTGTTATATTTTGTTCATGTGTTAGTGTAGCCTCAACTTCACAGATTTCAAGATGGGCCTGCAGTATTTTGTCTAAATTAGCCAAGAGACAGCTCTTACCACAAAGATAATTTTCATGTTGTTGCTAAATGTGACTGATAACACATGCTTGTTGTACAAAACGTGGATCAAGGTATGTTCAGTCTTGGCTTGAATTCGTAAACTCTAGTTCTGACAATCTTTAAAATGCTTTTTGATAAGCAAAGGAGGATCAGAGTATACTGGAGAGCTGGAGGGACCATTAGCAGGTTTGGGTCTAATCTGAAAATCTAGGCTTTTCTTAATAAGTTTGCTAAAATCAGGGAGTGATTTAAGACATTCCCTGTCTTCTATATCAATGACACACTACAATAAAAAAAAGCAAATCTGTTATTGAGAAGTGTAAAAACTCAGGCAACTGAAAAATGTTTGCCATCCTGTTTATGCCTTTTTAATGAAAAACTGTGTCCACTGAAGTTGTTAAATAGTAAAATTTCTTCTCTCCCTGTTTAAGCATAGCAAAAAAGATGCCTTAAGGAAGTTTATGGGATTTTTTTAAAGTTTTAGTTTCTGTACATTCCTTTGTCTGTAAAAATCCACGCAGACTTTAGAAGCCATGTTGGTGCAAATAAGAATTAGCTTGCTTCTCCCTATTTACTAATCCTTTACTGCCTTTCCCATAGAGCTATTTTTCATAATTTTCACTTTTTTGGGGGGAGATTCTTCAGAATCTAAGGTACCTGAAAGTATATATGTAGGTTTACATTTCTGGGAATTCATGGAGTGAGAATTAATCAAATTAACATACGTGGTAGAGGAAGCTATGAATAATGAAAAAAGTTGACACAAGATGTTACTTCTAAATTGAAATACTTTTTCAATGCCTACATACATTTGATAGATGACAATGATTTTTCGGTTTAAACCTTCAAATTAATTTTTTTAAAAAGAGCTTTAGGCATACTGCATCGGCCTTTATTTTTAACTAGAAATCTCACTTTACCTCATTTCAGAGGAAGGTATTTCCTAATAGTTAAAGAAGTCTAATACTAGATTTCTGAGCATTTAGTCTGCACTTGCTTGTCTAATTCAAAAGCCCTTATATTTGATCAGATCTCCCTGTCATCTTTCACTAGGCTGACTTCACTGAGTGCAGCATCATCTCACATTAGGCTGTATGAACTTTCTAGGAAAACTCCATAAATAATGCCTCACAGTGGTACAAGAAAATTATTATTCCTTTGCTTTCACAATTTAAGCAGTATGGGACCAAATGTGAGCTATATATGGGAAAGCCTGAAGTCTTCTATCGATGTGTAATTTATTCTGGTAGAAACGTAGAAGCGCTTTTGTTAATAAGTCGTTTAATAAAAGCAGTGACCGGTTGTTTACTGGGATTCTCTTTTTTTATTTTCTTTCATTCTAAGCTCAAATTAAGAGGTGTAAGACTGAAGTCAGTTCTGTAAAAAATGTACAGAGAGAATGCCATGTTTAGTTGCTTTAAAAATTACTTTTGCCTGTTGTCCTATGTTAATTCAACTGGAAAATAAAGACTGTAAGTTACTGACAAAGACAATATTGTCATTAATATTTCTGGATGATGATCTGTGTATAGATTGGACTATGTCGACTGTCGAGGATTCATGAATATGCCTAACTGGCCCCAAAACAACAGAATTTATAATTGAAGTAAAACAGATAGGAAATGATCCTTGTAGAAGCAAAGACCATTAAGAAGCAAGACAGTTAACTTGCACTGTCATCAGTTGAAATCACTGCATCTCTTTGTTTTGTTTTGGGTTTTGGTTTTTTTTTTTTTTTTCTCTGGACAAATCGTCAAGAAGACATGCTCTCTAACCTTTAGGTGTTTTAGGTGGTTTGGTTTTTTTTTTTCAAATTTAATTTTTGAAGTAATGCTATTTTTATGGCTTATTTTGTGTATGTGGGAGGAGGGCTTCTGGGGGAAGGAATAGCACTTAGTAGTCATAAAAGGTAGACACTGACTTTAAATTAGAGCTCCTTATTATTTCTATTTGTTTTTAAAGATACTGAATGATTCTACAGGAAAGCTGGGGAGGCACTCTTTATCACGGAGTACGGTGATAGCACAAGGGGAAATGGTTTTAAGCTGAAAGAGGGTAGATTCAGATTAGATATTAGATAAGACATACAGTTTTGTTTCCAAGTTAATATGGTTATGTCTCCTGAGCTTGGAGAATAATAAAGGCTCAGTTATGCCTTTGTAACATATATGAGATATGCCTAATTTTTTCAATAATTACTAAAATCCTTCTCTGTAAGTGGTGTACTACAAAATTACAGTATTTTGTGATGTTGGCCTTTCATTCATGTTTTTATTTCAGAGATCTCATTCAGAGTTTGGCAATGTGGTGGGAGTCTAGAAATCATCCCTTGCAGCAGAGTGGGTCACGTATTCCGCAAACAGCATCCTTACACATTTCCTGGTGGGAGTGGTACTGTGTTTGCAAGGTAACTGTTAAGTCAGGTCTTCTTCAGCTAAATAGCGAATTTTTGGATTTCTTCAGATGATCAGCAGGTGGCAGTAATTTCATCTTAATGATCTTCACTTTAGAGAGATCAGCAATATTATCTAGTATGGAAGAATATTAATTAAAAGGAAATTAATGACTTTGAGGCAACTACACAGATCAAGAGAAGAACTTGAGTGTTGAAAAGGAAAATTCTAGTAGACCCAGCTTGAAAATCTGGAAAAGAAGGAAATGCTTAGCTTGACATTCTATCAATTTTGTGAACTTTGTTTATTTGGTTTTAAAGAAGGCTTTATTTTCAGAACTGTTTCATAAATCTTCATTTTATGGAAACAGTTTCATCATTCGCTAAGAGCCAGAATACACTAAGCTACAAATATGTTTTGCTTGCTTTTTGCTAATACATTATTAGTATGTGATATGCAAATGATTATGTAGACTGATTCTGGAATTTTTGCCAGTCTGTTGGCAACTTTGTTCTATATCATATTTGCCTTTCCTGTGCTATGTTTAAAAATGCTTTTTCTATAGACCTAAGAAATGGCAGTATTAAGGGCTTAGATTAATATGCCTGTAATTTTGCTGTTGATACTGCAATATTGTACTGAAATACCACTGATATTTCAGTGATAGCTGAAATACTGAGCTATTTCCTCGGTTTCTTCTTTCTAGAATGAGAACAGCAATTCTGATTCATGTCCATAGTGTTTTTTAAGTAATGTGGACAAAGGTATGGCATGAATGTATGGTGAACGTTTTGACCAAGGCTCTATCAGTTCTAGCTGAGGAATCACTGTAGGTTTTGGTTTAGAGAATTGAACTTGATGCTCAGGGACCTGAAGAAGTCTCAGTGAAAGGTTCAGTGGGTTAAGAGCTGCAAGTAAAGTTGTTTGTTTATCCTCTAAGTGATATGGAGCCCAAACTGTTTAACATGGAGCAATGCAGAGAGTGCAGATATACTTAAATTTGTATGACATATTTGGACTTGTGTTTCACCTTAGATTGAGGAACCTCCTTAGGGTGTAATTCTTCTCTTCCATGTTGGTTATGCTGCCAAGATGACTCTAATGAATTTAATAGTCTGCTAAAATAAAGTCACTGCCCTGTTTTTTCCAGTAGTTATAATAGGGTTTTTTCTGGTGCCCTGTTCTTTTGAATTCTGTATTTTATGCTACAGTGAAAAATTAATACTAGTACTGATGGGAAAACAAAAGCTAGCAATGAAATATCTTCTTTTAATACATTGCATTGCTATTCCAGTATTTATAGTATGCATCATGAGGGTAGAAAGATCTACCAATTAAACTGTATTATGTAGGCATAGGATGCAACTGTTTTAGCTTCACAGTAGGTTTTAAAATGATAATGTCATAACAAGGAGCATGATTAATAAAAATAAATATATAAATTGTGCAGTTTTCCCACTCTGCAGCTTTTCCATCTTTGGGCTGTTGCCCAGATGCTGCTTTTCTTGTGATGTAAATCATCATTGTGACTTGATCACTTAAATGTCCTGACAATTTCTATGACAGGTTTTTTAAAGTCGCATTGTGTTTTCCAGTCATTTGTGTTCAAAATTACTTTGAAAAGAGACCCCGCACATACTTGAATGGTGAGAACAGCTTCAGCCGGCAAACTAGTGTCTTAGGTACTTACATCTCTTTCCAGATCTACCTTTCTCTGCAAGTGTCCTTAGCTGTCCAGCTGTCTCAAATTCTGAAATGCCATTAAAATTATTTGTTTTGTTGGAATTATTTTTGAGTTGACCTAGGAAAGTTGCATATCATTTAAAAGCAGGGTTGACAAGTTGCTGTATATTTGAAGGTTTCCCCCTCAGTCAGCTTTCCTGGGTGTCAAACCAGTATAACAGAATGCCTTAAAATCAATTTTAGCAATGAAGGAATGAGAAACCTAAGGTAATGGGATACCCTTGCAATACAGGTTTTATCAGATATTTGTAGGACCATGGTGCCAAGAAACTTGGTGCATGGAATCTGTGCTGGTCTTGCAGTCGGGACTTGTAAGCTTATCCCATCATCTGTCCCTTAATGGTGTGCAATTTGCTCTGGAGTGTTCTGGGTAAGCGTCCTGTTTTTAGCTGTCTAGTCAGTACCCACTGCCTTTTGGCAGCCAAACCAAGTTGGTGATTCTGGATGAGAGAGTGGGAGTCCTGTTTCATGCAAGGGGAGACCACATCCTGGCTGCGTGGTGTTGGCAGATACAACTTGTGTCTGGCAGGATTTGTTAGACCAGTATGTGCTGCCTTAATATACTACTTCAGACGAGCTAATAAACCTTGCAGCCCCCAGTCTGCCCCATGCAAAGCTGTCTCTGATTGCTCGGGGCTGGCTTTCATTAAGTGTAGCTCAGCATTAAGTGCTGAGCACACCCTGTGCTGTGAGCCTCAGTACCCTGCTGCCTTTGGGGTCATATTAGTTTAGGCAGTTCTCAGCATCTACACAGTTTCCATCTGCGTGTTGCACTAAGCCTGAACTATTCATCCCTGAGGATGGGGAAGCGGGATGCAGGCATGTGTTCTGGCCTTGAATGTACCTTTGGAGTTGTTAAACCCTGGCAATCTGAAGAGTTCTTCTCCCACCATCAAAATCTGTTTGCCTGTGGGCAGCCAGGCTGATTGCTGAGCAAGCAACGGGGGCAGGCGCTGGGTGGCTGGCTGGCACTCACACAGGCCTGAGAGACTGCAAGAGAAGATAAACTGAAATAGCTCTCTAATCTGGATTGAATGGGATTTTGCTTGCCAAAAAATTAAAGGAATTTTTGCAAGGAAAAATTGTTCCTCAAACAAAAAAATTGAGGTCTGTCTTGTGACTTTTTTTTCCTTCCACACATCCATCCTTCTCAGTGACCTGCAAGAACAACTCGCTTTATCCTGACTATTTTTATTTTTTTTTACTTTGGAATTGGAAAATCATATTAAAGAAGCTATTGGCTGAGTTTACTCCAGTTGCTTTAGATTAACTTACTGCCAAATGTAAAATAAGCCTCAGAGCATGACAGTTGCAAGTGAAATAAGGCTTAATTTTCGAAGCATAAAATTGCAAACAATAGAAGCAAATGAGCTTTACATGGAAGCCAGGAGATGGAAAAATGCAATACCCTCCTGAAGTCCAAAAGGAGATTTAAAGACACCAGTTACATAAATACCGGAATTTTAGAGATGTGTTTGATAAGAAGTAGATAATTTGGGTTAGTGTTTTTCACATGTATTACAGTAATTAATCTCTCTTGAATTTTAAAGCATTAAAAATATTTTCTAATTACTGGTTCTCCTCTGTTACCTCAGCTACAGCAGACTTACTTGGTTCATAGCCTTAAATGTCACGACAGCTTATGTCTTTTTGGAACTTTGAGTGCTCTGCTGATAGGAATAGGATGAAGACTGAAAATACATCTTGCCTATGTTAGCATATCTGTTTTCAGAAAGGTAAAAGACATTATTAAATATTGCCAATTATTGAGATTTTTATGTTTCCAATTAGCTTGCTTATCCAGGTGAACAGTCGCTGAATTTGGCTTCTGTCAAATTACTCTTATAAAAAGAAAAAAAACCCAAACAACAACATAACTACTTCCATGAAGCTTGCAGAAAGAACTCTAAGATGTGTATTAAATTCTGGATGAAAACCTGAAGCAGTGATGAGTGTGGAAAAGACATAAATTTCATTCTAAGTGCATTGAATTCAGTTACGTTAGTTTCTAATGGTTTTTCTGTTACTTGTGTCTTTAATAGCAAATATTCTGCCTGGCTTGAGGCAGCTGACTAATCCTAAAGAGGATGAAAATCAACCCAAAGATAAATGGCATGGTTTAATTGCAGCTAGAGAAAATATAACCTATGTGTTTCATATGATTGTCCCTAGAAATACACGCAGGGCAGCAGAAGTCTGGATGGATGAGTATAAAAATTTCTATTACGCAGCAGTGCCTTCAGCCAGGAATGTACCTTATGGCAAGTAAGTCACAAGTGCTTCTTTGGCCTATTTATTTATTCTTCATGAGACAGCACCTTCTGAGGTGAAAGCAGTGCTAGCTCTCATGTATTATCTCTTGAAGTTATAGTTCTGAGCTCTACTTCTTGAGTTTTCTGTGTATTCCATAACATATATGAAGACAGCAGCCTGACCTTGAAAATTGCTCCTTTTTTTTTTCCCACTTCCAGTATTCAAAGCCGAATGGAACTCAGAAGGAGACTTAGCTGCAAGCCCTTCAAGTGGTATCTTGAAAATGTTTATCCTGAGTTACGGTGAGTTTTGACTGAATCAGAGATATGTATGGATTTGGCCTCCCTATAAATTATGTTTCTCTTTCCTTCTTCCTTGGATGTAAAGGATGTTTTTAAATTTATTTGTGAAAGCAGTGCCTTGTGCAGGCCTATTTGCTTTTGGTTTTTATTAGTTCTGTTCCTAAGGAGACATTTTTCCCTAGTAAGCTGTTTTTTCTCCTTGCTGCAATTACAGCTGCAGCAGCCGGTATTTTAGAGAACAGTGTCCAAAGGACTCAACTTACCTGAGCCTGAAGTTAGTTTCCTACACAAGCTGTTTGCTCAAAACTGCACTGTTCTGTATCCTGTTGTCATCCCTTTAAAGCTTTTGCCTTCACCTAAGCACATGCCTAGTTGAGTGGGGAGGTTGAATCTCAGTACAGTACAAGTAACAGGAGTCAGCAGAGGAGATGCCCTGGTGTGTTTGGCAGACAAGGACAGATGGCCTTGTAAGACTCCTGAGTCTTCTGCTCTTTCTGTTACTTGTTCTCTGTCACTGGATGATCATTTTGGAGGTAGGGTGAGGAGAGAGAAATGAGGGGTAACATTGCTAACAGTTTCTGTAACATGAATGTATCCTAACTAATTAAAAATCATCAAAGAGAAATACTTTTTGAAGGGATAAAAAGGCTTTTGTTCAATAACCCATTAGTAAGTATATCTGTCAGATCTGAGTCTATAAACTATTTTGTCTGCTGTCAACCTAACATTGGTAGTGTAATGGTAAGATACTGTCTCTGGCTTGTAAGAATACTTGTTTTTTTCCTGGGGGCACCTCATGTCAGTAGAGTCGGGAAACTGCTAGTGGCATACAGGCTTGGAATACAAAAGCACCAGCCATTACAGCCCTAGTGAAACCACACGTACTAAAGAGTCTCATAAACCAGGATGATGCTGAGGAAGTAAGTTATTCTTTATTTTCTCTGCAAAGTGCCAGAGGATATTTATTTTTGTTTAATTTGCCAGAAAAGTCTTGCAAGCTCTCCTGGAAAATATGCTAATATAGGCATTACTTAAGTGTAATGTTATCTTGCTCTGTCGTCTATCATGTGCTCCTTCTGCTGGGTTGAAATATTACACTCGTATTCTGAAGTTTTAAAAGGAACTAATATGCCATTACTTTCCTGTTTGACGTGAACTCATGGACTGTACCCCACAACTGTACTTTGTTGAATGGGTTTGCTTAGGTATTTCCATACTATGTGAGTGCACTTTATGTGCAACCATTAGAAAATAGATATCAGCAAAACATTGTTGGTGTGGAATTTTTTTAAATTCGTAACCCCTTTTCTAGCATTTAGTGAAAACAGCCTGGGAAAAATGTAGAATGTCATATTTTTGCTATAAGCTAGCTTGGCTGAAAAAACAAGAGAGCTTGATGACCTTAACTGATAGCATTAAACTTGAGTGACCTTAAATTATGATGATAAGTCATCTTTAATTTGCTTTTTTGTGCTGAGTTTGTATGTTCATCCTCATTCTCTGGAACGAGTCTTTTTGTATTCTGTCCTAAGCTTGCAAGTTTACTCGTGTTTGATCAGTTCATGATCAGATAATTGCTTTCCCTCCTCAGAAGATAATTGAGATTTACAGATAATAGTCATCGCTCATCTTTAGCCTGTCATCTTAAAAATACTCAGAGTAAATCAAAGAAACTGAATTAAACAGATATTTCTGGTTTTATTTTAGGGTACCTGATCATCAAGATATAGCTTTTGGGGCTTTGCAGCAGGGTACCAATTGCCTTGACACTTTGGGCCATTTTGCAGATGGTGTTGTTGGAGTTTATGAATGTCATAATGCCGGGGGAAACCAGGTCTGTATGCCTTTTTTTTTTTTTTTTCCCACAGTATGTAGTCTTTTAAAAAAAGAAAAAAAATGTAAAACTTTTTAACTCAAGCAGGTACTGTATAGTGGTGATAGCAAGATGAACCCAAGTCAGCAGATCAGTTGTGGTAACAGACTGGCTAAATAACTTCTCCCTCAAATATAATGTTGCATTTTCAGGATTAGAATCTGAGCCCAGCGATTCATCCAGTGTGCATCAGATTATCCCCTTTCTTTTATCTCTCTTCATGTTTGCTTTTACACTAGAGGCCAGTAACTTCCTTCCCAGGAGTTTTATATTTGTATAGAAAGCTTTTTTCAATGAATTGTTGTTTCATTTTTTGGAGGGTGGGATCTTTACTTAAGATTTGGGTTGTATTAAGCATATGGCCTAAGGTTAGCAAAACGGGAGAGTGCTTTACTGTGATGCCCTATTAGTAATTTCCAATTTGTGGTAGCGGGGTATAAAAAAAAAATCTGTCTTAAATCCTCATTTGGCTCTTGTAGAAAACAGAGGTGCCTAAATGTCATATCCTGTTCACTCACAGTAAATTGGGTGTTTCAACAAATCATTTCTAATCCTACTCTTCAACTAATTGCAAATATGTCAAATCTGTAAATGAGAGCATTAATTATTTCAAAGATTCTATTTATGCAGTTGTGACTTAGTTATTGTTCATAAAATGTATGCATACATGCTCAGTTTTGTGTGCTGCTTTGTCACTAAACTCTTTTCAAAATCAACCTGACTATAAATCAAATGTAAGATGTACAAGTACCTCTGTTAAAATAGAAAGTTGACCAATTACAAATCAGCTGTTGAATTAGTATCAGAATTTTGCTCGCTCTAATTTAAATTAGAAGGGGAAACGCCTAAAATCAGACAAAGCCTAAAGTAAAGGTGTTATTTCCTGGAAGACATGCCATGTTGATTTGATGCATTGCCATAATACATCTGAGATTTGCCTCTTTTCCCTGTCATTAAAGAGAATATATCTGGGGAGGCTTTTTCTATTACCTTTATAGAAGTATACTGGAGCACCACAGTTTTTTAGGAGAAAGGGTGGATATGTCAGAGTGGCCTTGGTGCAGAACTCTTGGAAGTTTCTTGTGCTGAATACGACCCTCTTTTCTATGTAGCTTCTTCTGTGAGGCTGACCTTGACAAACCAATATACCCTTGCTCTGAACAGGTCCCTGTGAGAGGACATTCATGCAGATTAAGAGGCAGAACAGGTCAAAAACAGGTTTTATGTCCAAGCAGAATTTGTATTGGACTGGAGGAAATCAACAGCATGGGAGAAGAGGGATAGGGAACAAACCAGAGTCTTTAAATCTGTACTATGTGTTTTGCAGCTATTCTTATCAAGAGGGTGGGGGGGTGGGATTAAGAGTACTCAGATTTTATAGGCTGTGGAAACCTTCTCCTATAATTTGAAGAGTACTCTGGTTTACGTTGAACACAACTATGTATTTGACAAGTAGGTGCAAATATGTAGGGTTATTGTAAGGAGCTAAAGGGAAATGCAAATGCACTTAGGTGTAAGCAGAAGGTTTCAGGTTAGTGGTGTTTTACTAAGTTTATATTTCTGATTTATGACACAGTTTCTTTCAGATGTCCTGATTTTCAAATAGTTCTATAGAGCTATTCTATTTTTAGCCTGTGGCCTGAGCACATGTACTGCTTGCAATTTTTCTTCTCTTCTGGTGTAGTGGAGCTCACTTAATCTTATCTCCATTGTAGCTAGTCATAGTTCCTGATCACTGGAGGAAAGCATCTATACACTGTTTCATACCATGAAGGGCCATCACATAGATGTCTCCAGCAGCAGAGCTTGGAGTTTTTGTCAAGAAGTACATTTGGCTTTTAAATGTGTTTATTTCTTGTGTGATTTCTGTTGTGTCTGGGGCTCTTGCAGCCTTTTGAGGGAAGGGTGAAGATGTGTAAAGCAATTTTTTCAAGACTCTAAATTTCTCTGACTGTAGTGTTCCTCAACACAAGTTTTACCACTTTCCTGGTGGTATTTTCAACTGTCACGATTTGGTATAAATCTTACAAGGGAGCCACCTGTTTCATGGGTATTTGTGATTCCCGATAAGCTCTGAAAATAACTTGCTTAATTCCTTAAGTTGTTAGAAGTGGCTGTTAATGATTCTTGTTGACATTTTACAAACTGGACAGAATTGAGAAGGCAAGTCATTTTGCTGTCATCTGAGATTAATATATTGAGAGTGAAAGGAAAAGTTTTCAGCTTTAGGGTTTGGGAGACAAAGGGGTCCACAAAGTTCTCCTGCCTTTGCTTTGTTTTGCATAGCTGTAAATATTCTAGTACTTGCATAGTATGGTACCTGTCTAATGGCTTGCTACTTGTATGATGGCGATTACTTGTAATCATGTGGGTTAGAAGTTCTGATTGTTTCCTGAGCATCTGCTCTCAAAGGAATTCAATCAGTTTAATTTGCTGAGTTTAAAGGTGATTATGCAAGCCAAAAATGCAGTTATGGTATCAGAAAATAAGTAAAAAAAAATTGGGATGGGATTAGTAATTTAATTTCTTTCACAAACACTGATTGCTTGCAAAATAACATTTAAATGTAGCCAGGCTTGGCCCTGTATATCTAGGGTTTTGTATTCTACAACTCTGAATCCTCTTTAGTTGTTGGAGAAAAGCTAATTGTCCCATTTTAAGGAGTGATGAGCATGATTTGGATAATTAGCGTGGCTTTAGTTGATAGATCAGCTTCCTTCTCTGGAGGATAATTAGACAAATGAAGACCAGTCTGGATCCTGGAGACCAAACTTTGGGAAGAAAGGCATGGAAAGAGTCTGAACATCAGCGCAAGATCAGGCCCTGCGTAGAAGGATGCTGAGATCAAATAAGCTGGGCAACAGTACATACAGAAAGGCTTTTCTTTGCTCTCTATTTAAGAGTTGCGTATTTAAATGCATTCAAAGGAAATCCTGTTGCACATCACGCTTTGGACAGGAAGTAACATCCTCCCTCTACCCTTGCATTTGGCCCTCTTGTGTATGGCTTTCTGGTGGTCTCGATCGTATTAAGAACTCCTGTTTCCTCACTGGGATACGTACGCCTTGTTTAGTGTGTGGGTTGGGTGGCCAGTGATGCTGCAGACCAAGCTTCTAGGGTTTTGATATATATATAGTTATATGTATTTTTTACATCTAGGTAAAAATCTCTCCTACATAGAAGATATGCAGGGTGTGTAATACACACACACATTATATATAGAGATGGATAAAAATATAGGTGGACAAATACTCGGATGAATGTGTTGAAGGTGAGGAGCTGTGTGAGGGCCTGCTGCTGCACTGGTGTGGAGCCAGCAGAGGGAGCGAGCAGCCAGCCCAGCCCCGAGCTGCCTGGAGGACTGAAGCAACTGGAATTACTGTGTTGGAAAAGGACCTTTTTTCCTCTCCTGCTCTATGGGAAGCAGTGAACTGTTCTAAGGCTCCTACGTTGCTATTTACAGGATTTTAACCTGTGCTATGTATGGTGAAATAGCAGGTGCACCTTATGTATATGTTAGTATACACAATTTGTACACTTTTTTTTCTTCCTTTTTCTAGGAATGGGCCTTAACAAAGGACAAGTCAGTGAAACATATGGATTTGTGCCTTACTGTTGTGGACAGAGCACCTGGTTCACTAATAAAACTTCAG
>NW_010127782.1:3268-12805 GCF_000699245.1 Pterocles gutturalis | reverse complement strand
GGAAAACGACAGTAGACAGGTTAGTATGTTGTGAATGTATCCTGCAAACGGTGGGAAACACAAGGGTTATGGATGAGAATGCAAGAACATGCACTTACGATAATCATATCTTCTCTCCGTTCTACTTTTCGCTCTGTTTTGCTGTTGTTTGTGCGTGTAAAGTTAGGATGCATGACATCAGGGCAGAGCAGCAAGAATAATCTTGTGTACTGAGCTTTTCTTTTCGTAGGTCAGTGACAATCTTTTCTGAACATATAGAGGTTTTATCCCAACAGTGGCCTTATGTAAAGGTTTCACCCAACAGCACCGATGCGTCACATTCTTCAGCTGCCACATCTGTTTTCTGAAATGGAATATATTTATCATGGTGTATTTTTGAAAGGTCTTATTCAGTGAAGTTTGAAGATTATGTAGTCTGTGTCTCAGAAAAGTGTGGTTTGGCTTTCCTTTTTCTTTTCAGCTGTGACCTGTGTATAACACCGCTAGACTCCTTCAATTCACTTTTATTAATGCAGCATTGTAACTTCATCGATTTCCCATGCCTGAGGAAAATCACACTTGCAGAGTCATACCATCTTTGGTCTTGTCGTATAACAATTCATCTCTTTCTGCTAAGTCATCAGTTCTGATCATCTGCCAACTTCCCTGCTTCTATATCTCAATTTTTGTGGACAGATAACTGAAATGCTATTCCTTGATGAAGGAAGAATATTCTTCCCGCTTTTCTGAAAAGGAAACTAAGGAAGCCAAATTTTCTTAACAATATTGAAAGGCACAATATGTTAGAAATACAACAGAAACAACTCTCTTTTTTGACATCCTGTATGTGGCATTTACTCTATCCTTGGCATCACCGTGGGCAAAGAATTTCTGACAGCGCCAATTGACTAGTTGTCTGCAGTATAATTGAAGGGTGTCTGACAGATTTATGGATTTCTGTAAAGTTGTCTTTAGCTATAGTGCTTCTTGCTTTTCTGTGTTCAGAATTGCAGTGCTATGCGGATGGGGTTTGATTTTTATTTTTTCTTCAGACCAAAGGCTTCACACAGGTAGCATGGTGTGACAGCTGAAGTAGAGGAAAATGATTTGGTGTATTATGTATCTATTGCAGTGTGTTAACTGAATGAACAGTTGTTTTGGCAAGGCTTGCCATAACTTATATACTCTTATTCAAGGGCTATCTAAACTGCGTACTATTACTGCAGTTTTCACAGCTTTCCCAAGCACAAGCCAGGGAAGCTTATGAAGACTTCAAAGGACAGGATGTATAACTTGTCCTTTTCCTGCTTTTCCAGCTCAGTAACTGTATTTTCTCTTCCAGAAATGGGAACAAATTGAAAGCAATTCTAAACTGAGGCACGTTGGCAGCAACCTCTGTCTAGACAGCCGAAATGCCAAAAATGGTGGTCTCACCGTTGAGATCTGCAGTCCTTCTTTGTCACAACAGTGGAAATTCACACTTAATCTGCAGCAGTAGAAGGACTTAGAAGGAAAATGCTGTTTTGATTCATAGACGTTGGGCAAAGTTTTGATTGAATTACTGATGTATTTCTTAAAACTTTCCACGGAACTTATATACCTCAGTATTCCACCTTTATCTGAAAGTAGGAGAGTGCTGAAGCAGACACCAGGGATCCAGGGGACTTGGAGCACTGCAAAGATATCACTGAACATGACTGCAGCACAATTCCTTCTTGGTGTGAAGACTTCAATGGTTCCTTTCTGTCTTCAGTTACGTACTTGCACAGCAGATAATTAACTCTAGGAACAACTGATGTATGATTAAAAAAAGGATCTGAAGAAACACCTGTGGGGACCAGGGTGTGGGAGGGAGGGTGGGAAAAATTACTAGGAGGTCATTTGAAAACTCTGTTTGCATAGAAATCATGGTTTGTCATTTCCAGAAACAGAAGTGTCATTTTGAAGGTTTTTTTCTCCTGTGTGTACTTGGTAATTTGAATATGAACTTTTCTATGATGGACTCTAAATATAAATATATAAAAGTATATATATTGTCAGCTCCCAACGGTTTATATCAGTTTTCATCATCCTGTAATTATCAATGAAGTGATTGACGTATGTGTAACCAGAAATTGGATTGGAATGCCAGGAGAGTGAAACTTTATGAAGGTGCGGATTTTGTGCTGCTGAGTGTGATGTCCGTGCTAACACTGGATGCTTTTGCTTTGCAAACTGGATCTACTTCTTAACACTTCGCCCTCACTGGAGATCATGAAACTCAGGAGGAGAAAGAAAATAGCAGAATAAGCGAATGCATCTGCACAGATGATTGCTTGGAATGTTTATTCCAACTTGGAAATTCATTACATGTGCTCTGAATAATGTTAAAGTCGTACTTGATATTTGTGTTGATCATTTCTTGTAGTACTTTGTCTTTAAAATACTCTGCTTTTGTTACCAAATTATATAAACAGTGCAGATCTTTCATGCAGCCATGTGGATTCAGCACAGTTTTATTCTGGGCCCTAATGGGAAAAAATTATTTTTTCACACTCCCCTTTTGAGTTGTAGAAATAACGTAGAATAGTAACGTCGACAGCACAAGACCTGAATTTTAATTTGCAAGGATGAGCAGCTATGTAATATCTCTGAATTGCACTTAATTTATAGACCTACTACTGGGGAATTTTCTTTCATTTTGTTTCTTTAAATGGAGCTTTTGAATGGGTTCAGGCTTGGCTCTGGGAATCAGCCTGGATACCAGCAGGTCCTATGTGTTTTTAACCATAGAACCCATGCATTTTGCAGCTTCAGTCCAGCTGATGTCATTTTTATATTAAAATAATACTGTCAAAGTTAACCCCAACTTTGACCTGTCCTTTCTTATGTTTGCATAGACTATATACTTTTTTATTAAAAGCAAACGCTTCAATGAGCTTTTAAAATTGAAAGGTAAATAAGTACTACGAAGTGAGACAGCATTAACAGAAATTAGTGCAGACATGCAGTGCCAGGAAGTAGTTTTGGTAAGATGATGGATCTCGGAAAAATGTAAGGGTGATCACAAGGAGATGAAAAACATCCACTGTATTGTATGTAGTGTGCTGGTGCAGTTCCCCTCTTTCTTTGTTCCTGAAAGTGGAGCATTTCTCAATTTTTCAATTTCCTTTGGCTGCATCTATACATTAGGTGTAGAGGTGGTACTCTTCTGGGCAAAATTGCTTCAACTGTGCCAGCCATTGTGCCCATAAATACCTTATGTGTCTGAAGTTGACTTGCAAGTACCTGCATACCTTTTGGATGGAGGCATTAAATCCAGTTTCTCCCATCCATCATCTGACTTCTTTTTATGAATAATTAACTTTTTTTTTCTTCCTCACAATCCACTTTCTCCGAAACTTACCTGTTTTAGAGGCTGTACAATGGATAAACTATTTTTCAGCTTTTACTCTCTCCCTGTCTGTAGCCTTTCAGCCTAGCTGAGAGCTTGAACATGATTCATAAACATAGCAGTAGATTTCTTCATATTCTGGAAAAATAAATGCTGAAATGTGGGCTCAGCAGCAAGTCATTTGTTTGAAGTTTTCAAAAACAGAATTTAAAAAAAAAACCCAACCATTCAGCTTCTGTGGAGGTATTTCCATTTGCAACTTTGATTAGTATAAGGGTAGTACTAACTGAAACGAGCAGTTGAAACTCTGAATATTGACCTGCCTCTTATCTCTGAATCAGAACTGCTAGTAAAAAAATCCATATTCCACCTCTTAAGTCTGTAATGTCAACTGTTATCATATAAAGTAGGAATATTTTCGCTAATTCCCCATGGATGTTGTGCATAGGGATTTTAATATAGGAGCTGTATGTTGCTTTTCTTTGAGAGAACAGAAAAGAAGTGGTATCCTTTTGTTATGTTTACATGACAGTGTGCCAAAGTTACTTACTGTGATTTTAGGAGGTTTTAATGTTGAAGAAATTCGACCATTTGAAAGAGAAATTAAGAGCCCTTGAAGCAAATTGCGATGGAGTCTCCTGAGAACTTTTCTTACTGTCTTCAGAGCAAGAATGGTGATACTGTTTGTTTTGCAGATTTTCAAAACATAGTTTGGAAACTGTTTTTTCAGTTGGTTTGAAAAGTCTGCTGTACAGAGCTTGTATTTTGTTCATTTTATAGATGGAAACCATCCTTGAAAAATTGTTTAACTTAAATAAAGAAGAATGCTTTATAGATAAATGTGTGGTGCTTAATGTAACTGAGTGAAACCAAGAAGTCTGCCTGGAGCTTGCAGATTGAAGTAGTTCTTGAAAAGTTCCTGTTCTAAAAGTATGTATATATGGGTGTATATTTTCGTTTATGAGAAGAGATTTTGTTTGTATTTAAATTAATATGATAACTTTGAGGAAATTGTCTTATTTCAGAAGCTGCTTTACACTGAGGAGTGAGTTAAAGCTGACTAGTCATCTGCAGATATACTGGGGAGACACTCTCCCTCCTGCCCCGTTAGGCTGACTCTTCTCGAGACTTCCAGGGTCCCTCTCTTTGCTGCCAGAAGCCACTCTGCCAAGCACAATGGGAAGCAAATGGGAAGCCGGAGAATGAAAGAGGTAAAAAAACTTAGCTGTGATGTTTTGTCCAGCCTCAGAGATGCCTCAAGTCGGTTCTTGGGGCACATCCTTCTTTTCCACTCTGTGGCATACAGGACTACAATCTTTGCTCCTGGTCTAAGAAACTTAGCTTTACAGATAGCCCCAAGGATGTGGTCAGCTAGTATAACCTGCAGAAGCATTTGTAGCAAAGATTTAAACACTTTTAATTGTATTGAAAGGAAGACTTTTACCTATCAGGCTGTAGGAAAGGAGAGTTCTTGGGAACAAACTTAGTCTCCCTGCGTGCCAGAAGTCGGTGACTAGCTGGCACCTTTCAAAAAGTCTAAATTAAGTCAAGCAAATGCATCTTTAATATTTATGGTTAGCAAAAATAAAAAGGCCTTATCAAACTGCAGTAAACAAAAGAAACAACCTTGCATTTGCAGATGATATCCGATAACTCAAATGAGGATTCTCCATCTTAAATGCCCTTTGACACCTGTGAGCTGACAGGTAATACTAAAAAATAATTAGAATGGGCTTTTGGCAGTAGAAGCTTTTAATATAATCCAATGTTAAATGTAGGAGTCTGTCTCATGTCTCTTCTTAGAGTCTTACATGTTTTCTGTGCATACTGTTGTCAGTAAACTTCTTGGTGTAAACATCAGGACTGAATGAGCCTTTCTGCAAATTTTGCATTACTTCTGACCGGAACTCCATTATTTCCTTTGCCTGATACTCAAGTATATGTACGAAAGAAGTTTCCCATTCACTGTAACTGATTTTCTGGAATTTCAGGTCATGCTTTTTAGCCAGTTTCTGTGCATGGGTTTACTCTGCTTGCCTGTCACTGTGCATAAAACCAGATACATTTATACCCTTTTTATAAGGGAACATTTAATCTTTCCTCTTTGTGGGTTAACAAAAACGTATTTTAAATCCTGAATTTTCAAGAAGATGCCTGCCTGCATTTGGAAAGGAAGCTGAATATTGGGAGAGATTAAAATGCTGTAATCTGCTTGAGGTAAGGACTGTTGTCTTGTTTAAAGTGGATCCTGTAAAGCATTGTGCAGTTCCTGTCTGGGGTGTTGCTGACATAACCTTAGTTATTTTAAAACCTTATATATTTTTGTATGTGAATACAGACATCTATTTCACCTTAGATGTATATTAAATGTAGATACTCTAAAATTTGTGTGGTCTTGAGTTGCGTGCATGCATCACCTGTGTCCTCATTCAGCCTGAAATACAATGAATAATTTCATAGCAATAACTTGTTACAGAACACTCTAGCAAGACCCTTGTTCCTGTTCAGAATGATTTCAAATGAATAGAAACCACTGAAAAAAGTAGTCTGGGATAATGAGCCATGATTACAGAATGAGCACAAATATCAGGGTTGCATCTTTTGTTAGACTGTACATTTTATTTCCAGCTTAACACCCAGTACTATTTTAAGAACTGCTAGTAATCAAGCTTAAAAATTGTGAATGAAGTCAGTCCACAGATGTTCTCTCTGTACAGCCCTCCAAACGGTTGTCTAAATGGGTGTAAAATACCCTTTTGATTTGATTTGATTTCTTGCAGCACAGCAGCATGCTGTTGCTCTGTATGCAGGAAGAGGGAGGGACCTGTTTGATTTCAAGTCCCTATCTCTACATGGCAGATGTTTTTAATCCAAGGATTTTGGGGGTTTTTTATTAAAAGGATCTGGAAGTAGCAAATAGCTACGTTTTCTGCCATACCTGTATTAGTTAAACCTCACCTTTGGTAATCTGGGCATTGTGGTAACAAGAGGGTTAGAAAATGACTACCAAGAGTCTGTTGTGCTCTGTTTGTGTGGTGAGCACCACTTCTGCAAAATCCTTTTAATTTTTGTGCTACCTTTTTCCCATCCAGCAAGTTGTTTTTGAAGTGGATGGATTCCAAGGTGGCAGCTCCATGCTCTGCTGAGCCAGCCCACTGCTTGTTGGTGAGGGGGGGAGCAGGATGCTGATCCTGCCTCTCCAGCCTTGTGCTGGCCTCTGTGCTCATTCCATGAGACCACTGAGTGAATAAAGCACCAGGACAAGATTAACTTGATTTACTTCTATCTTGGAGAGTTGAGTTGGCCTTTTGAAGGGTGTAGAGAGCTGGAATTGGCACAAAGTGGCAGGGTTTCATAACCAGAAGCAGGCAAGGGGGAAGATACTAATCTTCCCCCCTGCCTCTCCACTCCCCCCAGCACTGGTGAAATGTAAAAGCAGCTTGCCCATCCTACAGAGCAGTGGGAGCTTAATACCTCCTTAAGGTATTGCTCCTCCCTGCTCATCACTGTGAGACTTTGGGTACAGTTTTGCCACTGTCCTGTGCTGACCTGCAAGCTAGAAGCAGTTAAGAGGAGCATTAGGAATGCCTCATGGTGAGCCAGCGGGGGGTGTAAGGAAGGCTGGTGAAAAAAAAAAAAAGTCCATGGAAAGAGGGTTGTTTCTTTCAGGTGTTGAAAGCCATTTGAGCTTGGCTTAACTAGACCGTAAAATCAAACCTTCTGTTCTCATGAGAGAGCCTGAGCTGAGGGATGTTCTGTTTTGCTTTCAATTGAGATGCCTTTAATAATAATAAGTTATTATTACTTATACCAAAACAGCCTCATTGCTGATATCTGAGTCTTAAGGCAGCAGCACCTGTAGTGGCAAGAGAGGAGGAAGAGGAAGGGAGAGAGAGAAAAAGTTTTTAAGTTGCATCAAGGTGTTGGTTTCAACATCAAGTCAAAGGTATCCACAGAGAAAATGCTTGTCTGTCTGCTTGTCTGTACAGTATGGTTATTTCAGTGTTCACCTATACGCACCACCCCACTGCTTTTTTTCATATGCAGGAAGTGGCCTTTCCCAGCAGACGAGCTCCTGCTCACCCAGGTTCCCTTGAGCCTTGCGCCCTGTGGGCACCCCCATTTCCTTTGACTGGGTGCCCTGGAGCACAAGTTTCCTCAGGAAAGCCAGAGATGGCAGCCTGACAGTTTCCTGCGGGTTCCCTTGTTCCAGTTTCCTCTTTCTGGCAGAACAGAATTTTTTTTTTTTCGCGCCATTATTATGGGCTGTGAAGAACAGCTCTTAAATTAGCCCTGAGAAAGTGGAAAGGTAGAGAAAGCTCGCTGCGGGGAGTTTGGTCTGATGCATGTAGTAAGCACAGGCTCTACCTGATTCGACTGATGAACCCCGTCATAAGCACAGCCCTCTCCTTTGTTTGTTTTTGTTGGTTTAATTAGCTTTTGGCAGCCACAACAAACACAAGTCCTGCATCTTTGTCCAACCGCTGCTGCAAAGTTGCAGTGAAGCTCTTTGGCCGTAGCTCGACTCAAGTCCGTCCTCTTTGGCCGTAGCTCGACTCAAGTCCGTCCAGGGAGCACCTCATGAAACTCAAGGCCTGTGTGACGGTGCCAAAGGTACAAAATGTCCCGTGATAGTGACCCTTTATCACCCTTTCCTAAAACACTCCTGCTGCATCTTCTCCTCACTGCTTTGAGCAGTTCAGAGACCTACTGAAGTAGAAGTGCTGTTCTTGCCACTTCTTTGGGACCCCCATGTGCTGTTTGGCCAGCAATGCTCACGCTGGACATGTGCTGAAGTGAGCGCTTGCAGAGCACTGCGAGGGCAGCCGGGATGGGCAGAGTTGGGCCCTTCGGCCGTACCCTGCTGCCGTGTACCCATCTGGATACGGGCCTGGAGTGTGTGACACTGGCCCCGTCACCGGTGCCTCTGCAGGCTGCACCTCCACAGGGGAGACTTTCCTCAGCCATGGGGACTGTGGAGCAGTTGGGTTGCACCAAACAGAGGGTGTGCCCCTGGGTTGTCCTGTGGTGCCCGCCGGGGGTGAAAGCATCCCAGAACATCTAACCGACGGGGAGGGGAGGGAAGGCAGCGCACAAACCCCTTCGGAGCCCTGCAGCATCTGTGGGCAAAGCAGGATTTAGGTCACCTGCCTCGGGAGCCATGTGCTCTCCCCCAAGTACCTCAATCACACAGCCCTGAGGTGCCCACAGGAGGGAAGGGCGACTTTTGAACCAGATTGTAAATCCCCTAGACTCCGAGTAAGGTGTTATGCTTTGTTTTCAGTGGGGGAATATGACTTTGCAACTGCCCACTTTAAGTAAATCTCTCTTAAGAAGATAAGAGCTGCTCATGTGTTTCTGAGTGCTTCAGCCTGTGCGTAGGGTCCCAAAGAACAGCAGCAACAGCAAATCTCATCCACTGCTGATTTTCATTAACCACATGAGAAACTGGGTTAAGCTACCTCAGGCAATGAAATCCTGCAGGCTGCTGCAAGGCTGTCACTGCTGGAGAGGCTCTGTCAGCTGGGAAAGGGCGCTGCTGTCTTGCAACAAGAAACCTACCCATGTTATAAATAACTGCTCATTGTTCGAAAAGAAACGGTAAAAGGAAATTATTTCTTCCTCTCTGTTCTAGTTTTCTTCCTTTTGGGCAGTGTGAAAGCAATGTGGTTATTTGCAGCACGAAAGCAGAGCTGGTCGGGACTAGCAGCCATAAAACAAAGGAGGGAAAAGGTAGGACAAGCGCATGGAGAGACGAGTGGGATCTGGCTGGTCTGGCATGTCTGGTGCTTAAACCTGATGCACAGGCATGAGGCTGGGTCCCCACCTACATAGCTGCAGGACAGGATTTCCATCCGGCCTGTGCTGTGTGCTGCAGGCACACAACACTGTGGTTTGATTGCTTCTTGATCTTGGATGTGATGTAGAGCCCAGGGGGTCCCTCCCCAGCTATTCCACAGTGACTGTTGTGGCACAAAAAATACAGGGCAAAGGAGAAAAGGAACCTGTTCCTTGGAGCTGACTGTGGGAAGGGTCCAGGTTGTCTTTCAGACCAGCACCTGAAGGGCTGTCAATTCAGCTACCTATATGTTGAAAAGATTTTCGAGAGCTTGGCTGTGTTGAACATGTATACTGGTTTTGGCTGGGATAGAGTTAACTTTCTTCTCAGTAGCTAGTGTGGGGCT
>NW_010127782.1:1458-3238 GCF_000699245.1 Pterocles gutturalis | reverse complement strand
TGCAGAGATGGTTTAGCTACTGCTGAGCAGTGCTTACACAGAGCCAAGGCCTTTCTGCTTCTCACCCCAGCCCACCAGTGAGGGGGCTGAGAGTGCATGAGAAGCTGGGAGGGGACACGGGGGACAGCTGACCCCAACTGACCAAAGGGATATTCCATACCATACAGCGTCATGCTCGGCATATAGAGCTGGGGGAAGAAGGAAGGGGGGAGGTTTGGAGTGATGGCGTTTGTCTTCCTGAGTAACCATTACATGTGATGGAGCCCTGCTCTCCTGGAGATGGCTGAACACCTGCCTGCCCATGGGAAGCAGTGAAGGAATTTCCAGTTCTCTCCCCCATCCCACTGTGGGGGAGTGTGCCAGCGGTTGTGTGGGGCTGAGTTGCTGGTTGGGGTTAAACCACGGCAACATGCCAGACTCTCCTGCCCTCCCCTTTTTCACTACTAGCTAAGCAACTTATGAAAAATAGTAACTTCCTAGAGACTGGGTCCATAGAGATACTAAATAGGTCAAGGGGCTTGCTACTGGTCGCTTCTGTTGATGTTTTATTTTCCCTGAAAATCTGGGTTTTTCTTTGGACAACTTGGATGCAAACTAGATTTCTTCCTGTGAAAAAACACGTTTCTATGAAGAAATATCCTGAGCAAATTAGACAAGGCAGACACCTGACAGACCACAGCACGAGGTCAGTGTTGAGCCACACCAGCACATACCCGGAGGATGATCTGCAGCCTGGTCCCCAGCAGACAGCTCTGCGGCCATAGGGGAATGAGGAGGACAGGCCCAAGGTGTGGAAGACGTCTTCATTGTGGTTGCTGGCAAAGACCCACTGTAACCCCGGTAACCCCAGTTACGTGTTCTCCTGCAAGGTTTCTGCTCCCTTTGTGGACTGAGGTTTCAAGCAGGTCACAGTAACTTGTCGAGCTGGAGCTGTGAAACAGTGGTCAGCTGCAGATGGCGTGTGTCTGGTTTTTCCTGCAAATGCCACTTATTTGGCATGCAGGTCATGGCTTCGGTGGGTACCATGGGTGGTACAGACAAACCTTGCCAGGAAGAGTCACAGCAGGAAGGACAAAGGGCTGGTACCGTTCAGCAGATATCCCTGAGAACTGGGACAGCTGCCTATGTCCTTGTGTCCTGAGGTGGCTGGGAAGCATCGCTTGCAGGTGTTGGGAGGGCATGGGGGGCAACAGTCTCCTATGCCTCTGTGCAGACCAGATTGAAAGGCTTTTTAAACTCAGTTCTATCTAAGGAAAATGCCTTTGTGCTCAGTGGTTGCAGAAAGTTGTCAGGGTTTTGCCTCTAATGGTCTTAGTGTGAGAACCTGGAATTTATATAGCCCTGTTTTCTCTACATCCTTTCACCTACACACCCAGAAGACTACCAAACATCTTCCCCACCTATTCCAGAAAAGAACAAGACAGTAAAGCAACGGGTAATATATCTGACTGTATTTCAAAGTTGTTGATTGTAAACAAACTTTGTTGAAGAAATAAAATCACATGACAAGATATCAGAGTGATACTATAAATCCATTTTGTTATTGTTGCCACACTTCACATTTTTGGAACTCAGAATTTAGCTCATGGTGTACAAAATTTGTAAAAATTTATTGCAAGCATGCCTTTGTGTAGAACAAAACCGGTGTCACAAAAGTAGTTCCCTGTCCCATGCAGAAACACAGTTGTGTATCTCTTACCACGAAGAGGTCACACACCTGCATTTCCTGAAAGACTTGGCTGTTACAAAATTGCTCTGAGAATTTAAAAAAAAAAAGGGG
>NW_010127782.1:0-1427 GCF_000699245.1 Pterocles gutturalis | reverse complement strand
CATAGAAGAATAAAAAAAAAAAAAAGCAATGGGGGGGGGGGGGGAAATTGCAGTGTATGCTTTACCTCTGGAATTTACACTTTTAAACAGAAATCTTAAAAATTATAAAGAATATAGAACTTTGCAACAGAACTGCAGTCACTGATGTTGAAAGCACTCAGCCAGCTACGGCCCCTCTTTGCTTTTGGTACCGTCACTGCATTTGATGGAATGTAAGTTGCACTTATAGAAAATAAATGAAAATTAAACTTAGAGGGGGAGATTCCTTTTCCAGAATCCCTGTTGTTCCTGTTTCTACGGTGGCGCTTCCTCAGACTGTCACCTCCATGCTGTGCTGACATGCAGCAGTGCTTTGACTCCAGGGCTGATGACTACACAACACGTACAGTGTAAGGAAAGGCATGGAGTGAGGCCAGGGATGTAGCTAAAGTAGGGTTTATGTCACTAAAGCAGCTGTGCACATTGGTTGTGTTAAATATCAGCCTTTTTAATTCAAAGGCAGCAGGGGAGTGGGGTACACATGCTGGAAAGAGTTAGAAGTGATCACCTGTCTCCTCTCCCTCTGCATGCCCAACCTCTGAACTTTGCTCTGCTGCCTTGCTGTTCCCCTTAAACTCCTCCTTGTATCAGACTGTGCTGATTAGCCTTACCTATACGGGATCAGATTAATCTCTGGCATAAATCTGAGGTTTGCTATCTCTGATCTCCCCCTAGACCACGTAGTCAAGTTATTTTTAATTTCAGTACTGAAATTCCAGGCAAAGATTTGGCTTACAACTAGAAGAAAAGTCCAGGTTGCAAAAGTAAGTCCAAGAGACCTGCCATTTGTTTTCCATCAAATGAGTAACTAGGTTTCATAGAGAGGTGTGAATTGTTCAGCAGTCACATTTTGCATACACCTTGACATAGATTAATTGCAGAACACAACCACAAAGTTACTTTGACACCAAGTGGGTTGGGGTTCTGGACAGATGAACCTAGTGTACCGGGCTTTGCTTTTCAGTTTCTAGGCATTTTTTTTTGGTAACTAAGGAAAATAGGACAAAATGCTCTGTTGCAGACTATGAAGTCTGTCTTTTTGAGGAGCTTGGATCCCAGATTGCCCTCATCTTTCCCCTCTTTGTTTATCCAATCATGGCCAGCATGTCATGGCCCTACAGGACAGTGCCACAGTCCTTTCCCACTAGGTTCTTCATCCAGGTCCCCCACGCATCCAAGGGTTGTTGCAGTTACATCAAATGAGCGCTTCTGCAGAGTGAAGTTTTCATGGATAAGATTTTTGCACTACACACCGTGTGGACCACCTTGACATCTAATACAAGCAATTATTACTTCAGGAGAGTGATACAAAAGGGTTTTTCTACTTAAGGCCTTTTTTGTGATACCTATCAGCTGTTCGCCAGACCCATCAGAGTAGAAGGGTTTCA
>NW_010127781.1:80621-82300 GCF_000699245.1 Pterocles gutturalis | reverse complement strand
GGTGCTTAGGGACATGGTTTAGTGGATTATGTTGGGTTTACGGTTGGACTTGATGATGCTTGAGGTCTCTTCCAACCTTAATGATTTTATAGTTCTATGATATTTTTTGTACTAAATATGTTTGAACTTTTTTGCAGGATAGAAAGTATACAATGTGTTTTATAATCTAATATAATGACCATTGTGAACTTTAGTCACTGGTGCTAATCAGTAAGTTGTTTGTTGTTACAGCTGGTTGATAAGTTTTCATTCATGGCATTAAATTATTCCTTCCGTTTCTTATTTCTCTGATTTCTCTGACTGACCTGACTTTCCCATGATATGGCAAAGAAAAACAGGGTGGTGCTAAAATGCAGGCTGGTTATTTGTTTTTGTGTATAACAATTTCTAGGGAGGAAGGGATCAGGAAAAAACATCACTACAGTTCTGAAGATGACCTGATGTTACTACATTTTGTCCAGTAATTAGTTTTTCCACCATTAATAGCTTTTGCACATGTTGAGTAGGAGTTTTCTTTGTTTTCTGAAAATATTCAACTTGTTAGTCATTAGAAAAAAATCAGTAGGATTTACTTAAGATTGTAAAAGTCCCTGGCAGAGAGTTGCTCTTAATTAGAGGATACATAATTTTTAATTAAAAATTGTATCTCTCATTAGTAATACTCTGATGGGATATTTACTTTAGTCCCTTCTCCTATTTCCTGAAATTTGACACTTCTTGAAAGATGGAAAAGCTTTTGAGAAAGCTACCTTCTTCTTAAATTTCAGATTTAAATTTGAGAATATCTGATTTAAAAATTTTTTGAAGTATAAATTGTAAATTAGATTACAGAAAATAAAATGTTTCTTAATTTACTCATAGCAGCAGCTTTCTTTTGTATTATCATGTGTTAAAGTAGTCTCACAGTAGAAATGTGAGGATTGTCTGCACATGATGGGAAAAACTTAAGGGGAGTGGGAAAGGAAAAAGGCAGAATAACTCTTTTATGTGAGACAAGCTTAAATATTCAGATGCATCAAAACATTATTGAAAACAGACTTTTGGACCAATTTCCTTTTGCTGTCATGATCATGTTTTTCCATCATCCTCATATTTTAAGTGTGTGGGTGGAAAATGAGCATATATTAGCCTTAAATGCAAAGGATAGGCCTATATAATCATATTTGTTATATTCGCCTACCTCTTTCACAATGTTTTTATTCAGCAAAGACAATGTGACAGGTAGGTGCATTTATAAAACTTGGGGAACACTATTTTGCATTAAATGTCTGCTTAACAACGTACCACCTATGTAAAACCTCATGTATATTTATTATGGGAAAACATGTGAGTCTGTTTTATAGGTTTATTATTTATAGGAAAAATCCTGCTTAATATTGCATTTAATAATTGAATCAGTCCTCCTGCTGTCTTCAGGCTCAATTCAGAATTAAACCCCAAAAACATCAGAACCAACAAAAATGGCTTTATAACCAGGGGTATTTTATCACCTATTCTTTCTTGTATCTGAAGTTACCTGTGAAATTTAGTGAAATACTTTACTTGGCAATGTTTTGTTTTTCAGGATGGGAAGAAGAAGTTTGACAAGGAAAGTGAGAAATATTATTCCATCCTAGAGAAGCACTTAAATTTATCAGCAAAGAAGAAAGAATCTCATTTGCAAGATGTAAGCACTAAAC
>NW_010127781.1:37129-80610 GCF_000699245.1 Pterocles gutturalis | reverse complement strand
CTTTCACATAGAGAATCTGCATAGACATCATGATAACAAACTGGTTCTCTTCAAGACATGCTGTATTTGTTAATGTGAAATTGTGATGATTTATTGTAGTCTCACTTGTTGTGAATATAAATTTTAATGATGCTTTTTTATGCTTTTTTCTTCTTTTTTACCTTATTCTGAGACTGCAGCATCATACCCTGAAAATGTATCCACAAGTTGAGCTTTGAAGAGTCTATATGGCTAATTCTTTTCTGTTAAAAAAAAACAAACCATGAAGACTTTTAGTTTAACAGGAGGATTCCAGGGCGTTTCAGTATGCTAGTAGAAATAATTATGATTTGTCTTTGAGGCAAATTACAGTAAAATCAGCAATTTGATATCAATGACACTTCGGGATTTGTGCCAAAAGTAGTTAAAAATTATTTTTATGGGATCACTGTTGTTACAGTGACACGGGGATTAGTTTGCTGATGAAATTTTCACAGAAGATGTGAACATCACTCAGTCACAAATAGTAGGATTTTTTTTTAATGTTTACAAAAAATACTGTAATTTGAATTAAATGAGGTGTAGCAATTCAGAATTTGTAATAATGTTTATACTCCTGAATTGTCATAGCTGTCTATATAATAATCAGTCTAGATAAGACATTAGTTATGTAGGATTGGTTAATTGTTCCATGTGTATGTCAAAGTTTTATATATACAGCTTTCACTTTTCCTAAATATCTTGTGTGTTGATGAAGAAGCAGTTCTGTCAGAGGCTAAGCAGCAGCTGAGAGAAAAAAAAAAAAAAGCTCATTTCTTACCAAAAAAAAGTGAACTTAAGAACCAATTTACTCTATAATATAAATAAAATAAATAAAATGTTTTACTCTTGAGACATGAGAATAATTATAGTCTAAAACCAGCAACTGAAGTGAAAAGTAGCGACTGTGAATCTAATAAACTGTAGTAGAATAACAATGGATTTGGCTCAAGTATATAAACTAATGGAAAAACAGAGTAAATTTTTCCAGTGTGTCCTTAAGTGACATCTCTGGATTTAAAATCTTGTAACTAAGGCTGAGATTTTTGCTTTTCTGGATGCCCCACTTGTAAAGCATCTAGGGCTTAACTTGTCATTTCTGTCCTCCCCAATTTCCTGCAGCTATACGTGTGCTGAATCAGCAACATAGACCCACCATAAGTAGAAGGTACAAGAGCAAATCAGTACCAAAAATGTTAACTGGGGCGACTTTTGGCCTGTATCATAAATGAAAGGAGGCCAAGCACCAATTCACATCCCAAAATCAAAGAGATAGCTGTTGGCTCACATCGAGGCTGGTTCTGGTGAGCCCTATTTGCAGCCCATATGTCCAGGATGGAGTTTGCTGGAGTAGCCCCACGGCAGAGCCAGGGCACGAGCAATGAACCGAGCGGTGCTGGCAGCTTTAGTTCTCAATGCAAGTGAAGGGAGGTCCTTGCCTCAAGCCAACGTCATGCATCTAGTGAGATGGGAATACCATTTTATGACTGCTACTATCACACTGAAAAATACTTCTTTTTTTAACCTTCTGTTTCTTTGAATTGTTGGTGTTTCTTGGTACCTCATCACATTATGTGGCTTAAAGAGTACTGGGATGAGCAAGGAGTAGTTCTCGTACTGTATGGGGCTATTTTACATATCTTACTTGAATGGAATTGAGAGCACCTTAATTAGGCATCTAAAGTTTGATGATCTGAACATATTCTATAGAGAGTGGTTTGTGTGTATTCGTCTAATTGAAATGTGTTGGATGTTTTAAGAGCCTACAAGACTGCTCATGAAGTTTACATAGATTATTAGATTTTTTTTTTCCTTCAGTGTCTAATAGAAGCTTCTTAATACCGTCTTTTCACTGCCTTTGGAAGTCCACAGTGAAGCAGAAAATGGTCAGAATTGAGTGATGTGAAACAGTTAATAAACTCCTGATTTTATTTCTCTGAAATTTGTTCCAAAGTCAGGGATATATAGAGAGCAAAGGCTTCAGTTTCCAAGCTTACGTGAAGTGCTGATATACATTTTAGTGATCTCCTACATCAGCAGAAATATTACTCATAACTGGATATCATACAGGCAGAGACTCTAAATCATATCCATGAAATGTTTTTATTTTTTATGTGCAGTTTGCAGTCGTAGAAAAAGTGTCAAAATCCTTTCAGCTTTTGAAATTTTAAATTTGCTTTCAAAGTGGTTCTTAAATATCTGAATCCTCAGTGTTCACACAAATTCATAAGCTTTTTTAGAAGATTTATTCTGGAAATTATTATTTAGTCCCCATACACTAGTGGTTATTATGGCCTTAATTTAGGAACCCGTCCGTATTTGAGGTGGCACTTGGTTGTCACTACATGCATTATCATTACCATGTCATTACAATGTAGTATCATTACAACTACAATCTGCTTAAATGCTGTTCAGAATAGAGATGGATTTAATTAGGTGTTTAAATACTTTTTCTGAGTCAAAGCCTGAAAGAGCTCATTTCTAAAACTAGATTCTATTATTTGCTTACAATTACATGGGAGAGCTGCAGTCTGTCTCAAATGCTTATTGACTGCACTTCTGTGAGCGGGGGATTGCTGGATCATGTCCCAAAGTGGTGGCACCTGGTTCTGTTCAGCTATGCAGCCTTTGTGATATATTTTTTCTGAAATAAAACTATTAACACAGAGTATCAAAGAAAACAGTAGCTGAATGCACTATGTGAGGCACATGTCAGAGCTAATTCAGTCGTAAAGCACTCGATTATTGGAATTTTGAGTGCCTGATTTCTGCTTCATAATATTAGTTTTTGTACTTAATTTCATGGTTAGCTTTTTATAGGCATGCAAAAGAAATGCTGGTACTGAATCATTTGAAACATATCATTGAAGGACCCATGCTTTGAAGTAGTGCTAGAGCACTGTGCTAGGAAAGTGGGTCAGTATTGTTAAGAGCCTGTACAGCCAAATCACAATAGTAGCACATACTTAACTAAAGAAGCGATGTTAATTATATATGGTGCTGTTGATGGACCAAGTCCTCCCTGAAGGAAAACACTGACTTTTTGCGTTTCATAGAATCATAGAATGGTTGGGGTTGAAAAGGCCTTTAGAGATCAGAGAGTTCCACCCCCCTGCCATGGGCAGGGTCACCTCCCACTAGCCCAGGTTGCTCAAAGCCTCATCCAGCCTGGCCTTGAACACCTCCAGGGATGGGGCATCCACAGCTTCTCTGGGCAACCTGTTCCAGTGCCTCACCACCCTCACAGTGAAAAATGTTTCTTCCTAATATTTAATCTAAATCTACGCTTTTTCAGTTTAAAGCTGTTACCCCCTGTCCTGTGACTACATGCCCTTGTAAAAAAATACCTCTTTAGCTTGCTTGTAGCCCCCTTTAAGTACTGGAAGGCTGCTATAAAGTGTCCTTGGAGCCTTCTCTTCTCCAGGCTGAACAACCCCAAATTTGTACTGTTAAAAGTACTAAAAATCTTTTAAGATGTGTTTGCTGTTTTAGTGTTTGCTGTCAAGCAAGGGCAACATCTAGTTTTTCCAGTTTCCCGTATTTGTTAATGCCAGAACTGAACTAAAGAATATACAGAAGTATACTGCTATATTTTAACTGGCATAGGTCAAAAATAACTGGACTGGTTTTACTCATATTGCCAATGCTTGATAAAATTTCCTTTTGACCTAATACCAAAGCCTAACTAATGCAACACAAAAGGGATTTTCTTGAGAAAATCATTTGTTATGAAGAAGGATGAATTAAAATGGAATCTGCATGTCTTCTTTAGGCATTATCCACATCCTGCACTACTTATCTGTTAGGTCCCTCTCCCATGGCTTGTTTAAATTGAAGATAAAAGCCTATTACTCTTTATCAACTGATAAGAGTTAATTCTTTAGTTGTTTAGGCAGAAGACTTTGTTTTGGTACTGGATCTCAATGTCGGTGGTATTATCCAAGCACTTCTGACAAGTATTGCCTTGTAGTTCTTGCATTTGAAATTTAAAACATGAACAGTAATTGATTTATAAGGTTAAAGACTTAAATATGTTTATATTCCGAGAGCATGTGACTCATACGATAAAATAATAAGTTGCAAAATGTCATTGTTAGTCTATTTAAGAAAGAAAATACCAGAAATAGATATATTTCAGTGCATGTGATACTCAAACATTTCAATATAAATGTTAATCTTTTTGTCTCTCCTTAATTCCTATTCTGCTCTTTCCTATTTTTTTCTAACTCTCCATATACCAGGGGCAGTTTTTTACCTTTCTTTGCTTCCCTCCAGGCTCTCCTAAAAACTAGAATATTAAAGTGCAAAAAGGAGAGGGATATAAAAGAGGCATGGGGAAAAGGCATGAGGCTAAAATGTGTGATGTCAGATTTTTAAACTTGTTTTTAGCTATTTTAAGTAGGTATTCTAATTTTTGGGAAGAAAACTGAACCCCATGAATTATGTAAAGTAATCTTATGGAAGATCTGTTCATGAATTACAAAATCTGTTTCTAAAGTAATCGTGAGAGTAAATTAATGTTGCATGTATTTCATTTTGTCTTTTAGGCAGATACACAGATTGACAGAGAACATCAAAACTTTTATGAAGCATCATTAGAATATGTTTTTAAAATTCAAGAAGTGCAAGAGAAAAAGAAATTTGAATTTGTTGAACCTGTAAGTTTTTGTTTTATTTTGTTTAGAATGCATACATTTAAAGATGAAAATTGAATTTTAAATATCTATTTTTTACTCCCTTTTTTAAATTGTGATTGCAGGTTGTTGTTTATATATAAACAGACATTAAGATCTTGGCTTAGGCACTTCTCATGTTTATTAAAGGTTTATGTAAGAGTATCATATCTACTGTGAAATGAAATGTCTGATGACTTGGAGTGTGCATAACATTTTAATGGGACAACATGTAATGTTGTGTCTCTGCAACATGTAATGGGTATTTCCTAATACCATGATTTCATGGCTCAAATGTTGAGCCAGTTTTTGGACTTAAATATTCCATGTAGGCAGTGTACACATATGTTTTTCTGATTTATACATGAAATAAAGCTGAAAAATCAGTTTTTCTGTAGGGTAAGGAAGTTTATATTTCTTTTGTTGGTGGAGTCATTTGTCTGTAGTTTACTTTCCACATAAAAGAAAGCATATGTTGCCATGCCATAAAAGAGGAGGGAGGATACAGTTGTCTTCCAAAGTCCACATTTAGATCTGGGATTTTTTCCTGGACTGTGTTTCCACCCCTCACCCCTAACTATCTTCTGGGTCAGTCAGTAACAAAAGCTGCTTCAATATGATGTGCTGGCATATTTCTGTGGCATATTAGTAGTGTTGCTAGTGTTCATGTCATACAGGACTAGCTTGCCAATTGCCTTGTTTAGTTAGTACCTGTAGCCCTTGACAGAGAACTTCCAGTGTCATCTGTCCCTTCCCACTAAGCATACTGAGCATAGCAGAGTATCAGTTGTGAAAGGGGAGCATGACAAGTATAACTTTTTCTCTCTCTCCACACCATCTTCCAGCTTCCTTGTAACTAACCGAAGCAGCACTCTTGACTATGAAATAGGTTGGATTACATCTCTAACACCCAGTGTCACCAAGAAGAGCTTCACAGATGCCTCCTTTCCATGAGATGAGAATATATTGTAAAGTGAATGTTTGACATTGATGCAAACTAATGAACCTGGATTCAGCAAGCAGTACTTACAGAAATCCTGTCTTTATGGCATACAGCTGCCAAATCTTAGAGACTAAAACTTTGCTCGGATTCCTAAATAAGAACATTTTTCTACCTGTCACAGATTAATCCAGTGTCTCTCTCTGTCTACTTCTGCAAAACTCTCACATCCTGGAAAAATCTGGCAGTCTTGACCTAGCTCTGACCCTGGTATAGGAGACTTTGTGCTCCTTTAAAGTGATAGAAACTTTCTGTATTGAGAAGACTTTGTATATCAGGAAATACTAAAATATGGCATCTTTCATCCTATGTGCTAGACAGAGAGGAAAAATAAATTTGATTTTATATATTTTAGCTGGAGATACTGAGCTTTATCCTTTTGACCAGGAGCTGTCCAGACACTATGTCAGCCATCACAGCAGCAGCTATGAATTACTGAAATGAAAGAACGATTTATCAGTTCATCAGTGCTGAGACTGAGCAAACAAGCAGGGGAGGTTAATGGTAAACTCAGTCTTGTGGACCTGGTTATTTTTGTCACCAGGTGTACACATCCAATAGGTAAAATTTACATTTGAGTGGATCAGTTGCCATCTTGTGTCAAATCAGGAGGGATTTTAGCCTGATGTGCTCCTTGTTGCACACAGGCACGGGAAATGCTCTGGTGATGCATAATGATAGCCCCTGCAGGCAGTGTCTTCTGGCTCCAGGTGTGAATTTTTATAATCAATCTGAATATAAATGGAGCTTAAATTATAGCATCCGTTATAAAATGTTAAGCCTTCAAAATTCTTAATTCTTTGTTTCTAGTCTGTTGCATACAACATGCTGGAATAAAAGCGTTCACCGAAACCCATAAGGTGAAGTATGCCAAGTAAATTATAGTATAAATTATAAGACAAAATTTAAAAAAAAAGTCTCCAAAATAGGCTTTCTAAAAATGCACAGTTTATGTAAGTGATGTTGGAAGTGTGAACATGTGCTCCTAGATGCAAGTGGATAAGGACAAAGCTTAACACTTTAAAATCACATATCAAAAGAATTACCATATTATTTATCTTCCTCGGTGTTCTACGTATGTTCAGATGCTGGAAGATGCCTGGTATACACATTCCTCCTTAGGAGCTCTCCTAGTTGCGGGGCCTTCTAGTGCATGTGCTGCTTGTGTCCCTGATTTGTCAGTTCAGTCTCCATATAATTCTCAGCCTGGCATGTTACTAATAGACTCTTTGAAGGAGAGTTTAACAAAATAAAAGAAATGCTGTTAGTGCACTGAAGGAGGAAGTTGTAATGCCCATATGGAAGAAGGATATGTTCATGATATGGGGATGGAACTTGAAAAGCAAATGATTTGCTGGAGCTCCTTCCAAGATCTTCAGTTTGTCTATGCCAAAAGATAAGGATGGTCTGGGAAGCCAACCGGGAGAAGTAGCCTAGCAAAAATTGCCAGGAAGGTTACACCTAGGAGAGTAGGACAGGAGAAGCTGGTAAGAGGAGGAGAGGGGGGAGGAAATTTTAAGGTACAAAATGTTAATGACTCATATTCTGAAGAGAGGATTATAATATTTAGAGTAGACTTTTGCAGCTGCTCCTCAGGCCCTGGCTTTCTCTGCTATTCTCTGCATCTTGTCTCAAGGAGTGGCTAATGTGTACCAGAGTGGGAGTAACTGACAGCTGCCTATTTGTGATTCTCCTAGATCTTGATTTTTTTTCCAAGGGGAAAAAACAAAAAAAAATACCTAAAGCTTTTTATACAGATCATGAATTTAAACTTATTCTCATGGAAAAAATTAGTGTTAATATTTACAGCAAGTTAAACAACAAAACAAAGTAAGTGACAAAAATTGCTGCCCTTGTGGGCCCAGAGAAGATAGTCCAAACCAGCGCAGCTTTCTGAAGATGTTGTGGTTGTTAGGAGAAATACAGACTCCTTCCTGGAGCTCCGCTTTGTCCATCAGCAATGCCAGGACTTCTTTGGCCTGTAGGAATCAGGGCACAGAGCTCATAAGCGGTAGGCTATCTGAAATGTGAGGGTGGTCCGTTAAATGTCGTGAAAGCCCAGAAGTGTTTATTTAGAGGGAAGAAAAAAAAAACAACCGACCAACAAACCCTGACTTTAATTGCATGCAGTTCAATGAGACTTCACTGCGGACATTAAACTCAATTTCCTCTTCCTTGGATTTTCTACATTATTAACTACGTTCACTTTAATCTGATGGGTAAGTACCTTCTGGTGCTATCTACTTATAAATAAAATGAAACCAGGGAGACAGGGACTTCTCGCTGATGTGCTGCAGGCCAAAGGTTAAATTCCTCCCCTATCCGAAACCTGAGTACAGTCTTCTTCCTGTGAGAATGAAATGACCAGGCAGCCTTGAGGTCACCAGCTCTACATAAAAATAAATAAAGTCTCAAGAAGTAGTTGGATTTAGTTTCAGGTTCTGTGTTGAAATCCTGGCGGCGCTGGGTAGTGAGTAGCATTGTCTTACAGAGTTCAGGCCTCGCTTTGTATTGATGTGACTGATTAGATACTCAGATTGAGGTAACTGTAAGGCACTTGTTGAAATTAAAAATTGTTGTTATGAGCACAACAAGCATTGTATGTGATGTTTGGTGAAACACATGTGAAGACCACCTCAAAATACATTCTGAAAATCTTTTTGGAAAGAAAAGAAAGGCTGGTTTTCTTTTCTTTGTTGTATAATACAAATCTCTTTAAAATTATGAGCCTGACTTTAGCAGCAGTGCCATTTGTAACACCAGCAAGAAGAAAACCCTACAAAAAAGCCTAGGGCTAGAGTCCTTGGCTTTTAGATCTCCTCCATGCAATGCTATGGCTGTACCTGTCCTGATGGGAGTGTTTATGAAGATGCCTTAACAGCACAGGCCTGTTGGGTACAGGGTGTTTTCTGATCCCTGATCTTCCTCCACTTGTGACACGGACACAGACGCAAATACCATCCTCAGTGTCAGTTGTTTCAACACAGAACTTGAATAAGCTGGTCTAGGACTTGCATAAAATAAGCATATTTTTGCTTTTCTTTTATTCCTGTTTCTCTGAGTGCTCAGAGAGTATTTGACCAAGAGAACCTCAAGGCCAGATCCTCTGCAGTGCACAACTGCCAGAATACCTGAGCAGTACTTTAACTAAAATGCATTCAGTTTTTTTTTGCTGCTGTTTTTTTGCTTTCTGATAAATTCAGCTTTGCTGCCATCTTGTGTTAAATATTTTCCTCCTCAGTGTTTCTTTGTGTATTCCAAAAAAGCATTTTGTATGGTGGAAAATGATTTTCTTTAAGTATTGAAGCTGAAATTGTAGCAGTTTATAGTATATTCTCCAGAAATGCCCTTTAAATTGATGCTTAAAATTCAGGCATAAGCTGACATACTGAAACTTTCTCCCACTAGTTATTTTATTGTAGTTTTGGTGTGCTCTAACGTTCTGTTCTGGCTGCAGTTTTGCTGAGCACTTATATTACTCCTGCAGTGCTTCTGTAGCTGAAAGGGCTGGGTTTAGCAGCTGGCTCCTTCTTACAGGTTAAGTTAGTCCACATCCTTTTGACTGAAACAAGTCAGAGTAAGCACGGGAATAGTTGTGATGCTGTATATGAAGGAGCTGTAGTTGGGGATGCAGATTAATAAGTGGATTTAGGCTGTGGGCAGGGGCTTTGCACAGCTGGAGCCAGAGCAGAGACTTGGTTATAATTTACTTACTTATTTTGTACTTTATTCATAAAAAGGAAAATTAGTTTCTTTCTTTTATGTAATTCTTTCTAGAGTTGCATTATAAACCTTCAAATTATAGAACTCTTTCTATCAATTTACGTAATTGGAGATTTTAAGATAAATTGTTGTATTTGGACCTTCCTCAGAACCACTTGAATAACTTGCAGGGCCAGGTCCTTAGCTGAGATCGTGATTTCAGCTGGGCAGATGATCACATAAAGCTGAGACAATTTACAAAAGCTGTGGAGCCCTTCACTTGACCATGTTGCTTCCATTTTTTTTTTTTTTTTTTTTTTTGGGTGGTGGGATGTGGTTCAGGAATTCACACCTGTTGTAGGGACCCCACAGAATGTGGCTTTTAAGCCCAAGGATCTTCCCAGTTCTTCAGGCTCCATGACCGACTTACTGGGCAGGCATGGGCTTTCACCATCTCTGCCCGAGGACAGGGTTTCATCTGATCCTGCAACACCAGCAAAAGCCAAAGGGGAAGTCCTTCTCCCAGCCATGCCTTCACGCTTCTGTTTGTGCCAACACTGATTGTCTATTAACCTCAAACTGCTTTGACTTACTAATGCAGCAAAACAGCAGGCTTCCCATGACAGAGATGCTCAGTGATGCCAGAGCTGGCACAAGGATGTAGGGAATGTGTGACAAAGCTGGATGGGGAAAGGGAGGAGGAACGGGAAGGGGAGAGCAGGACTTCAGTCTGGTAGCAGCAAATCATCATGTTAGCTCCTCTGCCCAGAGAGCTACATCTTTGATCTCTCATTTGTCAAGCTGTGGAAGTTTGCACATTAAAGGGTGTGCAGTGTCTTGTGATGCTGGAATGGATGGGGCTCTAAAATTGCAAAATATTATTTTAGTTATTGCCCTGAAATATGTGTTACCTTACACAGTCTCTTGACAGTACAGCAATCTCTTAGTGAGCAGTAGGAAGGAGGGAGGCAGAACAATTTAACTACATTTCTTCAGGTAGGGCCGAGTGTAAATTTAAAGAAAATATAAACACAGTAAAAGCTACATTTTTAAGCTATTTCACTCAAAATAACCTATGGTACTGGTAACACAAAGAGAAGTACATTAAATATGAATGATGGCATTTTTGTTGCCTGAGTCTAGGCTGCTTCAATAGTTGATGGAGAGAGATAAATGTTTCCATTGGATCATTCATCCCATCCTGAAAGAGAAGTCTGAAAAAGGAAAAATAATTATGCTCTTGAATACCTGTGGGTTTTTTACTGAGTTAGGAGGCAGCCTAGACAGCCAGTTACTTAGCCTAGATGATTAACTTTTCAGTGGCTGCAGTATACTAAGATAAATCTGTCCTGTTATAGCTTTTGTTATTGTACATCCAAGTTAATATATATATTTTTTGTTGTTTTCTTTACTTGGTTGTATATAAGCTAAATTATATATACAAAGCAAACAATCCATAATGAAAAATTAAACGCATGTTATTTAATAGCCAGTAAGAAGACTTATGGCAATGTCAAAACATTTTTTTCATTTTAGAACAGAATAAGTTAGAAGGCTTTTAAAACTAATAAGGGGTAGGAATGCATTAGTTCAACAGCTAAAATAAGCGTTCAGAAAATCTAGTTGCACTTTTTACTAGTGAAACATTATTTTAAAGCAAACTTTAAAAAGAATTTTCAACTGGATACGTACAGACTTCAGCTGTTCTGTTGGAGTCAGTCACAGACATACCAGATAGAGTTTGCATGTTGTTCAGAGTAGGAAGAAATAGTCTGGATTTCTTTTGTTGAATTAAGCTGTCCAAAACATACTTTTAAGAGTCTCATTTGTGGAAAATAGGTCATAGCCCAAGCAATTGCTATGAAGCAAGTGAAAAAATATTATTAAGAAAAAAACCTTAAACTCTGAAAGTATGAACTTGGAAAATACACACCGTCAAAGACTCCAGCTGAAATACTGGACAAAATGACTGGGACAGTGAATTACATTATTATGGAAATGACAAATTCCTGATGCGAAAGCCTGTTTAACACTTCTCTTTCTTAAGGTCTGACCATGGATTCCTTGCTCAGCAAAGCTTTGCTATTGCACATAATGAAAGCTTAGAGTGTTCCAGGACCTAAGACACAGAATGTTTTTTTTCTGATGTTTTGCCATATTTTGTTGCTGAAAACTAATAGAAAATCAACTGGTTTTTGCTTTCTAATATACACCTGAATAGAAAAAGTGTGTAGCAGTTGCTAAGAACTATTTTTTCAGTGTTGCGGGCAATTCCTATTCCTTATAAATTAGTGTATCGTGGAATCACAGAATGGTTGAGGTTGGAAGGGACCTCTGGAGATCATCCAGTCCAACCCCCTTGCTCAAGCAGCTTCATCTAGAGCACGTTGCACAGGGTCGCTTCCAGGCAGGTTTTGAATATCTCTGGAGAAGGAGACTTCACAATGTCTCTAGGCAGCCTGTTCCAGTGCTCTGTCACCCTTACAGTAAAGTAGTTTTTCCTCATATTCAGATAGGACTTCCTGTATTTCAGTTTGTGCCTGTTGCCTCTTGTTATACATTCTGTGTTGTTATATTTGTGTTATATAGCATTAAGAACATATGCTAAAAATATATAATGCTTCTCAATTTTATATTTTCAGCTCTTGGCCTTTCTTCAAGGGTTATTTACTTTTTACCATGAAGGATATGAACTGGCTCAGGAGTTTGCACCGTACAAGCAGCAGCTGCAGTTCAATTTGCAGAATGTAAGTATAATTTGTATTTACACCATTTTGTTTGCTAATTTAATTTCAGGATATTAAAGTAGACTTGTAGCACTTTATTAACACCCGAAATCTTGCAATGTTTTACTAAGCTGAAATCAAATTAATATATGAATAGGCAAAAGTTATTTTTGGTAAGTTAATGTAGTGAAGATTCCTGTCAACAAATAACTTCAGAAAAATTAATCTTCAGATAGTCAATTTGTGATTTCCAGGTCAAAATTTTGTGAGCAAGGACCAGAAAAGCAGGACAGCAGCCAAGTTTTGATTAGAAAACACAATAGTCCAGATGGGTTTAAACATGTGTAAATGCTTTCTTGAGGGTGGAGCCTGTCTTCTGGAGTAAGTGGATGTCCCAAAAATGCACCAACCGGCATAGAATGGTGCAGTTTGCTTCTTTAAGATCACATATTTCCACAAAAAGCTCATCCTGCTGTCTGTTAGCTTCACACTGTGTATAAAGCATATCTGAGAAGTCATTCTCTGGCTGTTCTCTGGAGCATCAAGGAACTGGTGGGGCCTTCCTCCAGTGAGCAGCTCTCACGAGCGTTAGGTTCCTCTGGAAGAAAGGATCTGTTATTTGTGTAGAGAGTTACTCTCAACTGAGCAGATTGGATCTTTCTCTGTAGATTGGTCTGAATTTGGTAGTAAGAGCCATACAAGATTAACTATGCCCAAAAATTCCATAGCTTTCAGAAATAACAAAAAGATGCTTAATCAACATACTTCTCTACTCATGATAACTGCTGAATACAGGTGTATAGTTATTTCACTGTGTAACTTGGATGTTACACTTCCAAGGACATACAAGTAAGTAGATACAAAACATCTTTATGCCCAGTTTGCATTAGAACAACCATCGTTTGCTTTTAAGGCAAAAAGTGAAATTCAACATGTTAATATTGGACCTACATTTTTTCATGATGAGTCATGTCAAAGTACGGAACAAATTAAAAAAAAAAATGAAGAAATTCTAGCATGTAGTCCAGATGCTGGATCTTTGCAGTGACTCCATTTCTTTTCTATTTCATTCTTTCAAGAAAAGATACTCACCCAACAGAATTTTTTGTAGCTCCACTAGAGTCAAAGAAGCTACAACAGTTTAGAAGATCTGACATCACCTTTGTGGTTAGTGCCTTGGCCACTGAACTTAGGGAATGTGGAACAGGTCTGGGAGTGCAAGAGCACCCTACTGTGTTCGACTGCTATTTCCTGTGGGTTACTGGAAAATAAAACAGTGACATTTTCCCTGTAGCATCTTTCTACTAGAGAGGCATACATTGGCTCAAAGTTGGAAGACGGAATTGCCTTAGCACTGTTAATGTAGATATGCAGTCTTAGGAGTACTGCGCTCTTCCAGGTTTTTTCTGCAATTAAACAAGTGCAGCGTACCTCCATAGACCCTTCCCCGTTTATGTCCCTTGTTCATATGTGGGTTTAGACCCCATCTAAAATGCTGCTTGGGGAAATAAGGCAAAATCTCCTAGATGATTAACCTTTTCCTTTGGGATTGAAATGCGAACATTGTCTGTCTGTAGAGCAGCATCTCAGCTCCTTGTCCTTTGAAGTTATGTGTTTGTTACTTTGGTTTGCTACTAAGACTCTTTCAGGTAAAGGCACAAGGGGTCAGTGTTGTTGCACAGCACAGTTTGAGTGAAAGGGTGAAAAATGTGCTTCAGTCCAGAGATTTATTTACTTTAATATGGCAAGATCTGAGAGGTGCATGACCCCACAGCACAGACCAAAACCGGCACTGTAGGTCAGAATATGTTAGTATTGTCTATGCACATATCTACAGAAACAGAATTATTAAAGGATTTTCTCCATTTCAGTGTTAAGAAATAGTTAATCTCTTCTTAAATATTATATAAGTACAACTTGAAGTTGTAAATAGGCTACAGAGGTAGAGGGAGATGTAAAGTTAGGAAGAACGAACAATGTATTATGATATGATTTTTAATTGTATTTATAAATCAGAGAAACATAAACATGAAGTTATAGTAGGGTACAGTACCTCGTTCACTTCTGTTACACAGAAGTTTGAAATCTGGCTCCAGATCTAGATTCACTGATTCCTTTTGCCTGCTGGGATGTCTCCTGAGTTGTCATTCAGAGCATCACCCAACCTCAGACTGAAGTGAAATAATTTTTTAAGACAAACTGAGGGCAATGTTTAGAGAAAATTGTGTTCAGCCTGTCTACTGCAGTTGTCAAAAGTACCCTCTCCATTGCATTGTGTGTTAGGGTCATGGAGAATAGTTAATCTGAACTGCTGTTTTCCTTCTTAAAATTGTCCTGCAGGTTAGATCAGGAGCAGTGACAGCGGTAGGAGTAGCAGAGTAGTGGCAGACCAACAGCTCCTAGCAGGTTACCATGTCCTAACATGACCTGTTGTCACTTTCACTGTTTCATCTGGCCAGTGGCTTACTTTGTGTGTCCATTTGGTATAATTTTCTATAATTTGATACAAAGTCCTGCCTGCTTAAAAGTAATAATTAAAAACTTAATAGACAAATAGAGATAAGCTTTCAAAATGGGGACATTCCTCCCTTCAACGGCATGTCCCTCTTGAAGCTCTCAAAGTGACCTGTGTTAAGTTTGTAATGAACTGATGCTTCACCCTGAGGATAGCATCTGAACAGTTCAGAGAAGAATTTTGCCTCCCTCTCTAATAATTAATTGAATAATGTTTGTTGTCAAGAAGATTTAATGTGTATTATTATACTACTGTGCAACTCCATGAATGGGTCACAAAAAGGGGAGAGTATTCACCAGTGTATAGAGTCCTGAGAGTATCTTTCTGACTAGTCAGACTAGAGTCCGTAAGATGACTTTGCAGAAACATTACAAAAATGTTTTTTCTTTTCTATTACCTGTAGGAACAAAGTGTTCAACATCTGGTATATTAGCAGAAACCTATCAACACCTCTTAGTAATATCCTCTATTATACCATGCTAGGGGTGTGCAAGGAAGCCCTGGCCCCCCTGAATTCAATAGGAAAAAATGTCCATTTACATGCATATAGATATTAGCAAATGTGAATAACCTACGTTTTTACCTAATTGTTTGCATGGCCAGATGCCTGATTTCACCTGCAATATTTAGGACATAGTCCTTCCGTGCTTTTGGCATGGTTCTGCCACTTGTAAGCTGTTCCTTACCTAGCATATATATTTCATACTTAGCTGTGGTGTTTTCGTAGCCCTATCAAAAAATGTTCATGACAGTGCTGGTAACCTGACTGTTCTGAGTATCAGCAGCTGTGGCATTACTGCAGGTGTGGATGCACAGTACATTTGTCTCTTCCATGTGTGGAGAGACTAGAGCTATCTAGAGACATTAGCCTGGCATTAACCTAAACCCATGTATTCTTTTTTTTTCAGTGGGACTTACTGCTTCAGGTTTGGGGCTATGCTATCAGCAGCTTCTAGTTTAGCCTGGCTTCTGTCTGGGTATCCTAGAGTACACAGAGAGACAGAGAGAAAGCCTGTATTTCTCTGCAAAATACTGTGTAAGCATACCTAAAGATATGAAATTGTCTCCTTTCTGAGGTTAGTGACCTCAGAAAAAGGAATGTTACTATTCACAACTATGTTTCCCTTACACTTGTGTGCTTCAGTTGAATTCTTCATAACTATGTTATTCCTAGGCTTCTAGAGCAATTAAGAGTGTTATTCTTTATTGCTTCCTGCACTCCCCCTCACCTTTTATGTCTCTGGCAGATACTTGTGTTGATCCTCTGATACTGCCTCCTTGGCATTATTAATAATTAGTTCTTCGTTGTTGTTTCACTGCTTGCATGAGATAATGTGGGGTTTTTGTTTGTTTCTTTTTCTGGATATTAGACCCGGAATAACTTTGAAAGCACTAGGCAGGAAGTGGAGAGACTCATGCAAAGGATGAAATCAGCCAACCAGGATTACAGACCACCAAGTCAATGGACAATGGAAGGCTATCTCTATGTGCAGGAGAAACGTGAGTACAACAGATGTACCTTTTAATGTGGTTTGAAAAGCACAGCAACAAATGCAAGGACAAGAAAATGGTTTAGTTAGCAGGACAACACAACAGCTCTGTGAATGAATGTCTGCAGACATCTGCTATGGTTGCTTTCCAAATGATTGAGAGGTTCAAAATTAAAATAAGTGTTTGCCTTCTTAAAAAGCACTCGGAGTAGCTAAGGTCAGATGGAATGGTGATCAAAACACTTGTAAGAAACTCAGCTCCTGCCTGCCGGGTCCTTGTGGGTAGGTCCCTGCTGTTGGCCATCCCAGTGGCTGACCAGTAGCAAGCTCTGCTGTAGCTGGCTGCCTTACGCCTTGCTGCAGAAGCTGCAAACTCCCAGCACTCTTCTTTGGCTCTGCTTGCCAAACCCTGCTGTCTCTTTTACTTTCTCTGCCTGAACAGGGTCCATAGTTCACCTAGCAGGAGCAACTTCCAACTTGTAACAGGGATCTCCACTGGCCCAGCCACCTTTAGAGTAAATGAACATGCACATAATGGAAAACAAAGGTGTAAGAAGATGATGAGTCATCTGAATACAGTCTGTCAGCTTCAAAACAGCTGCAAATCTGTACTTATGTTTTATTCACTTCATGAGACATGAGAGTGAAGTGATGAACTAAACGAAGGAATAGAACTAAAGTTCTCAAAGTGTCTGAGACTACTTGGAAGAGCCTAGCAATACATCATGTTATGAATGAAAACATAACCAGGAAAGTATGTGAAAAGTCAAATGAGAGAATTCAAAACTATACGTGACCTAAGTATCATCTGCCACTGCTTTACATTCTAACCAGTATGGAAAACCGAGTCAAACTGCTGCATTAGGCAGGATCATGCAAAACCCTCAGTAAAATAGTTTTCGTTGCATGAGTTACCCAAATATTTCTTTATGAATTCTTCTATTTGCCGTGCAATCAGCCTGACACTAGAAAAGTATATAGCAGTGTTTTGAGATAGCGTGTACATGCTTTTGAAAGTTTGGCATTCATGTAAAAATTGTTAAAATCAACTTTGCACCTGATTTCTCAATCTAAAAATAAATAGAAGGCATATGGTTATAGAATTCCCATGTCAGACTTAACCCCCTTGACCTCAGTTTTGAGGATTTCTTCTTCACTGCTCGCCTTTTAGATGATAACTCAAGAGACTACATAAAGTCATAGATAATTGATTTTACAAATAACATAATGAAATTAATCTTTATTCCATATGTCAGCTAAAGGAAAGAAACCTCAATGCTTATCGTAGTTAACCTCAGCCACTTTTATCCTCAGAAGCACTGAAAGTTTTAAGAACACCTTTTATCTTTTAATTGTGTAATAATGACAAAAGAAACCTGTGTTAAGTGGAAGTTACACTGAGCCCTGCTAATGGGGGAGGGAAAAAAGGAGTGAAGCATTGGGCACATGTTGTGCTTCATTAAATAGTGAGAAGGCAACTTGACATCCTCTTACTGAAGAGAAATTTGTTCATTAGTTTATTGTGGAGTAAGAGTAACAGGGTCTGTAATCTCTGTCAGTAGGGAAGGTACTGCTTGTGTGTTTCCTTGTCATGCAGAATTACTTTCCTACAACCATCATCCCATAGGCTCTTGTCAAATTCTGGACAACCGGGCTAAATGTTTACTATTCTTGAGAGTAAATCCTGTGTGTATTTATTACCGAAATGCATGGTGGTAAATATGGTTTAAAAAAAAAAAAAAAATTGTCGGTAGGTCATAGATTACTTATGCCGTTCATCTGAATTAAAATAACAGACTTAAAGTTGCAATGTAGGTGACTGAGTACATTTTTTAAATTAAAAACAGGTGACTTCTAAACTCATCTAAAACTTCTTTGAGAGTGGTCATTCTTCTCATATATGCTAAAAGAGTTAATGAAATGCTATCAGAGAAAATATTGATTTAGAATAATTAAAGATTTTGTTTTTGAAAATAAGATAAAGTATAGGAACAGAGTAGCTAACTTCTGAGGCTGGGTAACCAGTTGACTTTTCAATTCATGACATTACTTTCCTGCAAAACGTAGGCAACGGGAGAAATTTTTCCAAGTCAGCATAACAGGCTGCACAGATTTCCACATCAGTGTTTGTGGGTTGCCAGACACTCACCTTACATGGCTGATGCAGTCTCTTGTATATCCACCGCCTTTTTGGAAGGCTACGTCTAGAAGGCAAAGTCACTGTATCTATAGCAAAACTACTAGATTTTTTTTCGACACCTTGGATTTTTATTTGACTGTTTGCATTAAAAAAAAAAAAAAAACTTAAAATAAATTTTTTTGAACTCAGAACTCTTTCATTTTAAAAAGAATTAAAAGGTCCAGATATACGGTACTAAGAAAAAATTGGTATAATTTTTTTCCCACAAGTAACGCCCATTGAAATAAATTCAAAAATCACATGTTGTTGAAAGTATCATGTAGTCTTTTCATATTCTGAATGTACACAGAAGTTACAATACTGCATTATATTTATGTATTTTGCTTTGGCACCTACATTCGTGATGGCTCTGCAGAGCCATGTTTGAATATGAGACTCTGAAGCATAATGCTGTCCAAGAAGAAAGAAATGCTTTTTTTGTCTTGGTACCTCTTCACACACAGGCATTGTGTTTGGTCTCTGCAGCTGAGTACCCAGAAGCTGTATCAGTGCTAGTAAAATAAATGGGACTGTACTCTGCCACTGAGACGAGCTAGCACAGAATAACCCACCCTCTACGCTAAATTTTCTATCCTCAAAAATCAAGAAGCTTTGTCCGAGTTGCCTATTGACTATGTGTTACCTAGTGACCGTGAATGCTCCCAGCACTATTTATTAACCAGTGCAAATATAGCCATAATATTCTGGCCCAAGGGGGAGCAGTCACACTGCAAAAATCTGAATTATCATGTCCTCTGCAGTTCAACACTCCTCCAGATGTATCTGTAAGAATCCGGGAGCTTATCTCGTTTTCTGTGGGAGTTTTTGATTTTGTAGGCTACATGTGGATGCTGTTATGTTTCATTTCTATCTAACTCTAACTAAAATAGTGATAAAATGCTGAAATAATTATCTTTAATACTATCTCTCTTTAATCTAGGACCTCTTGGATTTACATGGGTAAAACATTACTGCACTTACGATAAAGGAACAAAAACATTTACAATGAGTATAGCTGAAACAAAATCTGGTGGAAAAGTGGTGAGTTGCAAATACATGAACACATGTATTCCATCTTTTACGTTAAGCATTCAGGAACTGTTAAAAGAAAAACAAATGGTGAACGAAGCATAAGTTTGTTTTCATTCATGAAGCAGTGCATGTCTTACAGATAAATTAAATATTTAAATAAAAATATTTATTTTAGAACATATAAAACCCACATATTAAGTAACTACAATAATGCAGACATTACAAATGCATGGGAAATCACTGAAGTTTGCACAGAATCATGGAATGGATGAGGTTTGGAAGGAAGCTCTGGAGATCATCTAATTTCATTTCCATGTTCAATGCAGGGTCAGCCAGAGTAGGTTAGTGAGGCCTGTGTCCAGTCAGGTTTTAGATATCTCCAATGATGGACACCCCACAGCCTCTGTGGGCAACTTGTTTCAGTGTTTGACCACTGTAAAAAAGCTTTTTCTTAAGTTAAATGGAATTACCTGTATTTCAGTTTGTGCCCATTGCCTCTTGCCCTTTCACAGGGCAACACTAAGTAGAATCTCATTCAGTCTTCTTTACTCCTTCCCATCAGATAAATCACTAATATGATCCCTTTTCTCCAGGCTGAACAGTCCCAGCTCTTGAAGCCTCTTATCATATGACAGATGCTCTAAGTTCTTAGTCCCCTTGGTGTCCCTTTGCTGGACTTGCTGCAGTCCATCCAGTCTCTCTCATACTGAGGAGCACAGCACTGGACACAGCACTCCAGATGTGTCTCATCAGTGCTGAGCAGAGGGGAAGGATCATCCCCCTCAAACTGCTTGCAACACTCTGCCTGGTGCAGCACAGGAAGCTGTTGGCTTTCATTACTGCAAGGACGCATTGCTGGCTCACAGTCAACTTGTTGCCCACTAGAACCTGCACGTCATTTTCGGACAAGCTGTTTTACATCTGGTTCTTCCTCCCTAGGGGCAGAACTTGGCATTTCCCTGTGTTGAAGTTCAAGAAAGTCCCTTTCTGCACATTTCTCCTGCTTTTTGCAGTCCCTCTGTGTGGCAGCACACCCATCTGGTCTATCAGTCAATCCTCCCAGTTTTATATCATCTTGCTGAGGCTGCTTTCTGTCTCATTGTCCAGGCTGCTGATGAAGATGTTAGACTGTAATGGCCTCAGTACTGTCCCTTGGGGCACACAACCAGTGACTGGCCTCCAGATGGACTTCTACTACGAGCTCAGCAGTTCAGCCAGTTTTCAGTTCATCTCACTATCTGCTTATCCAGTCTGTACTTCACTAGTTTGTCTATGAGGATGTAGTAGGAAACATCCTGTTGTAGTAGGATGTAGTGTCGAAAACCTGGCTAAAGTTGAGATAGACAATATACATTGTTCTTCCTCATCCACTGAGCCATCCATCACATTGTAGAGGGCTATCAGGTTGAATTATTTCCACTTTATTAAGTCCATGCTGACTACTTCCAGTCACCTTTTTATTATACTTAATATGTTTGGAAATGCTTTCCAGAATTATTTACTCCAACACCTTCCCAGGGATCAAAGTGATGCTGACTGGCCTGTAGTTCCCCATATCCTTCTCCTTGCTGTCCTTGAAGATAGGAGTCACATTTGCTTTCTCCCATTTCTGAGAAGTTGCCCTGGCTGTTTCAGCCTTTCCAGCATTATAGAGAGTGGCCTCACAGTGATAGTGGCCAGAACTAGGACTTAGTCAACTTTATTCTTTAGAAATCTTTTTTTTACTTACATGTGAGAGTTGACAGAATTGTATATAACCATGTTATATATGGAGATATTTGTAAGGTTTGGGACTTTGGGAGTTTTCTGAAATATAACTTAATAATTAAATAACAAATATGTGACAGAAAGCTAGTAACTGTAGTCTTACTTTATATACCGAGAAATTATTATATGTTACAAAATAATCTCCTATCTTAAGGCATATTCTTGGAGACTGTTTATACAGTTAAATTTAAGATGTGAAGCCAAGGTATATCAGCAAACTGTCCATGCTAATTGTATTTTGCTTTGCTTTATAGAATGGCCTAGTCACAAGCTCACCAGAAATATTCAAGCTAAAATCTTGCATCAGGAGAAAGACAGATTCAATTGACAAACGTTTCTGTTTCGATATTGAAGTATTTGAGAGGTTTGAATATTTTTTTCATTGTGTTAACAAAATTGAATATAATTAAAAATAGAATCACATGCAACCAATATATAATAACTACTGCTGTAACAGGATCATGTATTTCTCAATATGCTTGTATCCAGAGAAACCAGGCTTTCAAGACTTAGTACTTCAAACCTGTTTTTCTAGCCAAATTCACTACATCGCTTATGTGTTGTCTTAACTACATTATGTTTGCATGCAGATACAAGATGGATCCTTATAATGGCTGTAGCACAACTGACTATTGTCTTTTAGAAAGAGATGATAAATATATTTATAAATACTTAGTAATGAGTATATTCTTTCAGAAATGTATGATAGCACATAATTTTTCTTTTTTTAAAAATTAATTCTACTTTTTTTTTTCACTTATTCATGGATATTATATAAGATAGGTGAAAACGGCTTTTCTGTATTTGAAGTATATGTACACAGTACTTTGTAAAAGTATTCTTTTCAAGCTTGGGAATAAAGGGAAAATGAATGAAGTTTTCTCTTAAAATATGATAAATAGACTGACTTTTGTAGTTGTTCTCAAGAAATATTCTATGACTGTTACTGTCATTTTAAATTCCATTCAGAATTGCTGCTTTTACATGATAATTTTGAAGTTAGCTTGGTACTTTCAAATAGAAAACATTATTTTTCTAAAATACACTTCTGACTGAGTTCAGGTTTAAGAAATAGAAATTTGATAAGAACAAATGGTGGGACTAATTCGTCTCTTGAAAGCTTCTAAGCTTGAACTGAGTTTGAAATCGGTAGTTGTTTCTAAGCACAATTGCATTTATTAGACACATCTGTGGCAGTACCACAGTAACATATTCACATGTGAGTGTTCTCCCTTCTTTCTCCCTTACTCTGCTAGAACGTCCACAGTTCAGCAGAGCTGCCCAGAACAATTAGTTCCATCTGCAGTTCTTCAAGTTCTCATCAAAGAGATAGTTATAGCCACTTTTTACATATTATTTATTCCTTCTGGACATTTTAATTGATTGCAAATGTGCATGGCCTATAAGTTCTTTCATTCTGGAAACTTGGACAGAAGATTGAAAGGGGAGTAGAAGACAAAGTTACTTAGTCATTGTTGTACGGATGGATATACCTTCCACCCACTGATAGAAAGTCCACTTTTCCAGTTGATTGGGTATTCAGTGGGGAACTAGTGAATTTTTGAACAAGTCAACAGAGGAGATAAATAGACAATGAATCTGTAATATTTGGTGGGAGTTCATATACAGGGGCAACATTAATCTCTTCTGAATGTCATATTGTTAAAATTTGTATTTCCCCTAAGAAAGAGAAGATGCAGTGGCCATTACTGATGTCAGTAATGACTAGGAATGTGAGCAAGTTCATATAACTGTAAACACAGTACTGGAATTCCAAAAGACTGTGATAATTATTACATTTGAACCAATTCTAAATTCAATATTGTTTGCTCAGAGTATAATGTTGGACATCACCTGCAAATTATAGAAAAAACTTTAGAAGCAATTGACATGAGTAAAAGATAAATTTCCTTAGCAACATGAGGGTATGACTTTTCATCATGAAAGAGCTCTTTTTAAAAATGTGCAGCTACGCCAGTCTTCAAAATTCTGTTGCAATATTTTTATGGGTAACTTCTGTCTACAGACACCTTATCTCACAGAGCTAATTCTCTCCTTGCATTATTATATGCATCTTTGTATGAAACATTATATGAATTATTATTTTATTGAAATATTGGAAAAGCATGTAGACTGATGTACACGTCTTATTTCATGAAAGAATCATGTTAACTGAAATAAAACCTTATGAACAACTCATGGAGAAAACACGCCATGAGCCCTTCTAATTGCCATAATTAATTTAAAATTTGCTTGGGCGTTTTTCACACCTACATTCATAGGTGTGAAAAACCTCAATTCAGCTCAGACTTCCTGTAAACACTATTCTAGAGGTTACACCATCTTATTTTGTACTCGAGCTGTATAAGAAGTTAACATCAAAAAGTGTGTTTCACCTTGAACGTAATTTTAATTTCTAAGAAATTACCAACTAGTTCAGTAACTCGAGAGGAAAATTTATTGGAGTTGATTTGGGCTTTTTTGTGTTTTTTGACTAATATTGGGGGATTATAGTGTTAGATTTTTGAGTGTTAAAACATGCTATACAATGACTGCAAATGTGGCCAACAGATTAAATCAGAAACACAGAGCTAATAGCAGGTATCTCTAAGCTTGAAGTAAAATGACACACAAATTTCTGTTCTTTCTGTACATGCTAACCAAGGGACTATAAGTATAAATGCAATTTTCCAACTGAAATATTAAACACAATAAAAAGAAGAAAAAAAAAGTTTCTATTTCTAAAATGTTTTGGAGAGATAAATTACTAGGTAAGAAAGTGTGGGTAGATAGCAAGATGGAATATTGAGATGGAAATAGACTTAAAGAAAATAGAAAAACAGTTATACATCTTAATCTGGGTTAACTGCATCTTTTTACACTTGTGATAGTAGATAGCAAACAGAATACTCGGCATTTTTATGTATAAAGGCAAGGCTTACTCCTCCTTGAATGGTTTAGTGTATGTGTGTGAACACACATTTTGATATTTTATATTGTCCAGTAGCTTTCTTACATGCTTTTAAAATACGAGGTTACAATGGAGGTCTTGGAGGAGGTGGGAAAGGATAGTGGTTTTTTGGTTATTTATTTTTATAGTGGAAGATGAATACTTAGTGAAAGCTACAGTGTCCTTTATTTGTGAACCTGACATAGAAAAATCAGTTTTGGACAATCTGCTGAGAGTTTTGAGCAGTGATACACTACATTGGTGTGGGAGCAGGACTTCCTAAAATGGACTGTCTTATGGGCAGTCTGTGTTGGCAAATCAACTAATTAATTTGAAAGCATTTCTTAAAGAACTCATTTTTCTGTGATCGCAAATACAGACTAATTCTTTGTCTTTACATGTCTGTTCATATAATTATTTCAGGAACAGAGATCAAAATTGTTTCCCTCATCCCTTCTCTGGTTCCCTTGACTCTTTTTCTATGCCGTGTCAAAGCTTCATCAACAGAGAGGATATGCCACTTTTTAACATTTACCATAGCGGTTAGAGCACAGCCAGCAGAAAGAACTGATTTTTTTGAATCCTCTCAAATAAAAAATTCCTCCACCATTATAGTACTCAGCTCAATTGGCTTTATATCTCCACACTTAAGATACTATCTCAAAACACTCTCTTTAGGGCATTTGAGGGCACTCAGCTGTTTTAGGGCACATTTCTTTTGACTGACTTTGGATGTCTGTTTTAGGATATGATGACTTTTAGATTAAAAGTATCTACTTCTCTTCATTTGCTATTAAATGAATGTAGATAACCAGCTCAGACATAGAAATGTTTTGTGAAATTGAGCTGATGTATCTTTCCCTTAAGTTTTCCACCTTAAGCATTTCCTCACTGAAAAATGGGTTGTATTGGATCTTGCTTGCACATGTACAACTCATTTTGCAATGTGCAGGTGCCTAATACCTATTAGAGGATTGTAGCACTTAGGACTAGGCATCTGAAATGACATACCAAACTCTTAAAAAACAGACCTATTTTTAAATCTAGCTCAAAGATGGCTTCTGACATAAAAGAATAACAACTTCTTTTAACTTCTCTCTGTCTTTTATATACTCAATTCATGACAATATACATTTTAATTCTGACTTTGAATGCTGTTTGAGAAAAATAAATTAGTAACTTCAGTGTATGTGTATGTTTTTGACAGACCTGGAATCATCACACTGCAAGCTTTTTCAGAATCCAACCGAAAACTTTGGCTTGAAGCTATGGATGGAAAGGAACCAGTAAGGATATTTTTTCACTTTCTTTTCTTTTTACAGTTTTGTGGCACACATATTAAAGAAAGAAGCTGGTATTCATTTCAGATACTCCGCTACAGCACAGGAAAATACAGTTCTGTTCTTTGTGAGACACACAGAGAAGATAGGTACAAAGTAGAAAATTAGAACTATTAGTGAATTTAAGCCTTTATTATTACTTTATGTTAGGATATTTAATGTTTAAGTACTTTGATAGCATATTGTCTTATAGGATTCATGGTTCAGATAACATTTGTGATTTGGTAGTTTCTGCACTGGTAAAGACAAACCACCTTTTGGGCAGAATTGTGGGGTAAACAATTAGCACCATCTTGAAAGGCACTGCAGAGAGAAGAAAAATGTGTTGAGAGCTACAAAGAGACAGGCTTGTCTGAGATTTCTTCCCACTATTAATCTGCTTTTAAAATAGTTACTGAATGAGGGTGATGCCAGACCTGTATCCTAGGGGAAAAAATTGGTTGATAGGTTTTATGAGATACATGAGTGTTTTTACAAGCTGCTTGCTTGATTGAAACAGTAAAGAAATCGGATCAGTAGTTGTATGGAAATCTAATCCGTTTGGAGTCTGCAAATCTGACTTCTAACACATTTGAGGTGCCTATAAATTTAATGCTATTAAATCCCCAGTCAATCTAGAATCTCAAGGCCAGCCTGAATAGGTTTCTGGGACACATCCTGCTGGCCCACTGCCTTCTCCAGCTGTGAAGGTGATCAGCTGTGTAAAACTGCAAAACACAACCAAAACAGTGGGTTGTTGTCCCCTTCACCTGCCAGATCCTAGCACAGGGCTGTTAACCTGGGTGAGTGCTGTGGGGGTAAATGTCAAAAGAAAATGAAAGGCAAGGTTGGCTTTCCCCTAGAAGCAGGCTAATACACAGCACGATACAGCTAGCTTAAGAACTACCAACAAACCTGGCAATAAAGAATTTAAAGCACAAATATCGACATGTTGTGTTTGGGTTTTTTTTACAGATCTACACGCTGCCAGCCATTATTAGCAAGAAGGAAGAAAGTAAGCTCTTTATTTATGTAGAGTTACCAAATATTGCTAGATTTCTGTAATATCCTAGTTTCTAGATGTGTGTGTGTGTGAGAGAGATGAATTATTTTATATTTTCTTTATTGCTACGAAATAACAGTTTGTTGGATTACATGATTGGGTTACATGAAAGCACATCCTAAGCTATGTAAATTGTGAGAAAGCCTTCAGCTTTTGTATTGCTATCAAACACAAATTGGAAGAAAATTTGATTGGCTCAAATATATTTTAAAAATCTGTACAAAGTTTCTGTCAGTAGTCTGTATACCTGAGGGTAAATACATGCCAGTGTGTTGAAATAATACCTCTATATGGATCGCATCTTTTTGGGTTTAGGTATATATATACCTATTACACATACACAGAGTAATAAAATTAGTATATTTAAAGATGCTATGAGATTTATTTATATAATTATATTAACACTATATAAACACGTTATTAATATAATATTAACACAAATGTAAACAATTAGTTTTGCGTGTGTATGTATCTCAGAGAGAGAGAGAGAGAGAGATGTGTCTGATATGGACATACATCTTCATAGGAGCTACATTTGAGAATCTGGAAATCTAAAATTTGAGCCACTACCTCTGTTTTTATATCATGGTGTTTATTTTAATGGTGACAAATATGCTACTTTAAGATCATCTTTATTCAGCTAGTTAGAGCAGTGAGCATTGAAGATAAAAAATTAATGAAAAGTACATTCACTTGAAATAAACTCACTAAATAAAGTCAACAACAAAGATTGTTTTCCTGTGTTACCATTTTATGAGCTGTTATATGCACGTGCAAGGAACAAAGAATGTTGTATTAAAACCAACAAGTATATTCCATTCATAATGTAGGTCCTGAACTCTTAAGAGCATTTTCCTCAGCAGAAGGAAGGGAGTGGAGGAATCTACTTTTAAAGCAGCAAGCTTTCAGCTGTATGTGTAGAGGGACTACTGGTTTCTGAGAAAGACAGTAAAGTATTCTGCTCCTAATGACACACTAACGATTAGAAAGTTAGATTTTGAGTGCTAGGGATATATCTACAAGAGTTCTATTACAGAATGAGTGTCATAATCTCATGGGTAGATGTGTATCTGTCCTTCTTGACTAACGTTGAATGTAGCTAAACACAAAGATTTAGTGTATTGATAATTCAGAAAAAGAATTACCTTTTTTTCTTCTTTTTATAGTGTTCTTAAATGAAGCAGGTTTCAACTTTGTGAGGAAATGTATTTATGCTGTAGAAACAAGAGGTGTGTATTAAATCACAAATTCTATATTAGATTATTATTATTATAAGTATTTTTTGTCAAATATTACTTCGCTTAATTCTACATGTTTTACAGCTGTGCTTTGAAGTGTGTCCATCATTTGGTTTGTACCTTTCTCATTTTATCTGTGTGCTTTGCACTTAAAACTGCTGCTGCAAGTTCCAACAACAGTTCTTAACATATTTAAGTGAGTCTTTTAAACATTCTATGTAATGAAATTTTGTTTAGACAGCTTAATGCACAGTTGCACGCGCCTTTAGTCTTTAATTTGTGTGCACTGAATTGTGCTTTCTCAGAGTAAAACTGGAGAGAGCCTCAGCTTCCAACTTTGGTTTCTGGCATGAAACATGAAGACCAAAAAATGGCATAAATACTCTCTGCTGGAACATCTTTGCAGAGCATAACTCCTGTCATTTTATTCACTAATTTTCCACATGGTTTATCCATATTTTTAAATGTTTAGAAACTCATTTTTGGTAGTGGGAATTCACAAAAAGAAAATAGTAATCAGTCTATTGATGAGGTGATACTTTGCAACTCACAGCAAGTTTTTAATTATCCCCTTTCTAATGAAGAGGTATGGCTGTATCGTCTTCCATAAGAAGAAGTAACCTTTTCCTGTCCATGCACTGAACTGTCAGTGTGCAACTCTGTTCTAATCTGAAAGCTGTGTGGTGTCTCTATACAACACTGAACACTGCATTAATTCAGTTTCTCAGGTAACAATGTTATGTAGCTTTTGAATCACTGCTGATGCAGAGCTTGCCTTTTTTTTGGGGTGGGGAGGAAGTTTGAAAGCAAAACAACTGGGTTATCCAAGTGAGATCAGACTCTGGATTGGTGTTTTCAAGTGAAAAGTGGGCAATTTTTAAATGTAAGACCCAAAATGGGGAGAAGGGAAGACTTTTAAATCCTACAGATTTTAAAAGGCAGTTAAAACCAATAAAATTATCATCACTGGAATACTGAAATAATGTGTTGTGAATGACACACTTTGAACATTATTTGTTATTAGTATCTGTGCTATTAAAAAACCACAATTGAATCTTACAGGTAAATTGGGACTTGACTGTCTCTGTTTTGCATGGGGATCCATGCATAACATAAATTCTCAAGTGCAGTGTTGCAACAGTATACAGTATATGTTTTTATTTTTGGTACAGTCATTATTTTTCCTATAAATATCAATTAAATCTTAACTGGAAGGGATGATGGTCTAAGCAAATACAGATGCATAGTAATTCCACTGAAATCTAGGTAAGATAAACTTGTTGATGTGTAATGCTTTTAGGTCTTATTTTTCACTTTTCCCAGCCATCTCCTTGTTTGCTAATATGGGTCATTTATATGCAAAAGGGTTCTGTTTATGTCAAATTATGATTAGTGTATAATATGGTGTGGAATCGGTAGAATGCGTTTGTTAATATCCCAGAAGATAATTCAGTAGGGTAAAGCAATACTCAAGAATGTAGGTGTACAATTTTCCATAAATACATTTAGATGTTTTGAAAACATAAACCAAGGATGCATCAGCATATACTGCAATAACCATATTTTCATTGTGTTTGTTTTCCCAATGTAGGTATTACAATCCTGGGGCTATACAGAATAGGTGGTGTAAACTCCAAGGTGCAAAAGCTGATGAATACCATATTTTGTAAGTATCTGAAGTTAATCTTCTGTCAGTGTGCAGTGTGCATGCTGTGGTCCCTTTTGCCTTAACTGCTGTGCTCAGAAGTGTGTGTCGTAATATTTTCAATTTTGTATGTGCACTTACTGACAGTAGTTTGTAGTCTGAAAATGAGTGATCCATCTAACTAGTTTCTTCTGTGTATTAGTATTCAATTTCTGCATGCAATCGTTGATATACATAAGCAAATTACTGATAAAAAACATTTCTTCTTCTATCTTTAAAGTTCTATTTATTGGTATCTATTTGGCGTATTTCAGAAGTGTTCCAAAGCTTAGTTCTGTAACACAGAATAACTCAGTTTAATAGCCAATTGTTCTAGTCTTTCACTTTTCTTGCTAATTTGGCTCTCTGATGCCTGTGTTTGAATGTCTAAGCCATAAACATCAGTAATTCTCTGTTGATTTGGGCTTACTTTTCACTTTGGTACAGTGCATATAGTTAACGTTTACAAGTGCTAGATATGAGTGCTAACTTCATTTTTATTAATACTTTGGCAGAGATTAAAAGATTCAAATTTATCAAATTGATAGTTAATCTGGCTAATAAGTAATCACATAAGCTAAATGGCTAATCTGTTAGCTTCTGTCTCGCTGTTTTTCTAGTTAGGGTGTTAGTCAAACTATAACACAATCATAATTCAAATTTCTACCAGCCCCTAAATCACCTCCTGATATGGATATTGATATGGAACTTTGGGACAATAAAACAATAACAAGCGGACTAAAAAACTACCTCAGGTAAGTATGTTGTTACACGAATTTCAGTATTCCTTTTCTGACCCATTAATCTTTTGCTTATTAATATCAAATTACATTTATTGCATCCATTAGCATGGTAAAAATTGAGTATACTATCTTGCCTAATATCCCTGTAATTATGTGTAATAATAAATCTAAAATTTGTCACACACTTTGTGCCTTATTAAGATGGTCATGCCTTATATAGCCCTGAATTTGGGAGAGTTTAATTAATTGCATGTTTTTGTTTAAATCTTTTCACGTTAACCACAAAGCATGATGTACTCAGTCTTTCTTTTCTGAATCCTTTAAGCTGAACACTATGAGGTTTCTTGGCGTTTTTGTTGGAGCAGAATAAAAATCTCTGCAAAAGCATAGGTTTTTATCGTATGCTGCTGGTGTCTTCACAAACACAATATCCCTCCCATACTATCGTTTTCTCTTAAAATTTTTGCTAATGAGACACAGAATTTTCAAGAATTATGGTACTTCTGAGATAACTTTTTTTGGTCTCAATATATAACATTCAAAAGAAGCATAATAAAAAGCTTCAAATCTATATTGTGGGTGTTCTATCCCTTCTAAAAATCTGGTTTTCCTAAATTAGTCACCTGACAAAGGCCAGTATCAGAAATCCTTATTCACTCTGGAAAATATGCCTAAGATTTATAGTGGAATGCCCATGTGATCTTCATTGATAAGAATGGCTTTGGTTGAAGAAGTTTATAATACATCTTCAGAAGCACAAATCATTGTAGGTACTGTATTTGTGAAATTATAATATGAGCTAGCAGTAGCTGTGTGTTTGTGTCCGTAAGGCAATTCACAGTCTCTGCCTTTCAGGGGATGACTCTTCTAGGATCTCTCAGATCAGAATTTCAGTCCTAAATTTCATCATGTTTTTGCCTTTCTTGGGTGAAAGATCGCTTCTGCAGCCCACTGTCCCATATTCTGCAGTTGTGTTTATTCCTGTTCTACTATATGGAAACCAGAGAACAGTGAGTCTCTGTGAAGTCAGTGCCAGTGGTATTTCCCTTATTAATTTACATGGTGACACCAGATTCAGCTCAAAGAGATTTTCACCCTATGTACATGATTGAGTTGTATACTACTTGCAGTCAGTCATCACTGAATTGGGTTTCCTGCAACACACCGATGTACATTAGGCAGATGTTGAGGGCTATTATAATCACACCCATAAAACTTAAGACTTTAAGTAATGCAGTTTTTTTAATTTTCTTTTTAATATTTTTTACAACCAGATGTCTGTCAGAACCACTGATGACTTTCAAGCTGCACAAAGATTTCATTGTTGCTGTTAGTAAGTAAAGTAATAAATACACTTTCATGAAAGTAATACTGTTTCTAACTCTTAATCTCCACAGTTACTATTCTTATTTTTCTCCTTAGTCTATCATTCAGTGATCCAGCCATAGATCCAAGTTCTTCCATGTCACTGTATGTGACAGCACAGTGCCACATGAAAGCCCTCAAAACAGAGAAGTGACACTAGATGAAGCTGTTCAGTGGTTTGTTCTGATCTTTTTAGAGGTTCTGTGTGACTGCCTTCTGCATGAAATTTTGAACCTTGGTTTATACATCTGTTTGTTTTATACAGGCAGATCATTCTTTTATAGCATTCATTCCTCTCATCCAGGGACCTTTATTTTCCAGGGGCTTGCCATGAGAAATTGGAGGGGGTGATAATTATCTCCTTTTAATAAATGGAGTAATTAGATACAGAGATAGTAAGATTGTTTTTCTAACAGCTCCAGTTGAGAATTTGAATTTATTTCTCCCATTTCCTCATGCCTTGATAAGAATAAAAAACACTCAAGAATTTTAGATATTTTAAATATCAATGGGTAAAATCTTCGATTTCACTAAGTAGCACATGAGGTCAAAATTGCCACAAATTTCACTGTCTCCAGTGTTGGTGGTAACTGCTTTTGTCGAGTTACTTGAAATACAGATTTCAGAATGTTGAAATAAATATAATCAAATCGTCCTCATCATTTTAAAGGCAGATTGTATTTGTCTCCTTGTAATGCATGTGTGTATTAGTGTACAGGCATTGGTGCCATTTGTAGTCGCATCTTAGCACATGTTCTAATTTATCAACAATATTTGTTTTCTGTTCAATAGAGTCAGATGATCAGAACTACAGAGTTGAGGCAGTGCATGCACTTGTGCATAAGTTACCAGAGAAGAACAGAGAGATGCTGGACATCCTTATCAAGCACTTGGTCAAGTAATTATTTTTGATTTTTCTCTTTGGTATTATTGTAAGCTGTGATTATTTCTGCTTTAAATTTGACAGTGTTGCTTAATGCATTCTCTGTGTTGAAACAATGCCACTTGAAATTGCATTTAATTTCTAAAATGCTGTTCTAAACATAACTGAAAAATACTGACCGTAAAAACAGAATAAAAAATAACACCATAGTTGCCAAGATGAACAACTATGTTTTCAAAATAAGCCCACTCAATGTTTTCGTTCATGTTGCTCCTTACTACAGGAATTGGCACTAATTAAATTTAAGAAACATCAAAAACTATGCTAAGGTTGATAGAAAACGCTGGTTTGAATCTGACTGGAGGCCCCACACTGTTTCAGATAGGGAGAATAGACTAATGTGGTAATACTTGCCCTTCATGTTTGATCTTATTTTTCTCTCTTAGCAGCTCTGAAGTGTAGTATCGTTTGAAAACACTATTTTGAAGTATTACTATTTGTATTTTTGATATCTCTGTAAATAACCAAACCCACTTTTGAATCTCTCTCGGTTCATCAGCTTCTCTGAATATTAATTAAATGTCAGATGGAAAAGGTTTTGCATTTCTCTGAACTAATGACCTTTTGTCATCACTGAATTACACTTAGCATGTGCTGTGAGACAAATAAGACAAATTTTTATTCTCTTATGTTTCTCTTTATCACTAGTTATGATTACATACCGTTATTACATTATAATATATCCTGTTTCTGCATCAAATGTTATTCATGTAAGGTTTACTAAATCTTTGGTCAGTTTTCACTGGTAATTGCTGATTATTTTTTAATATGTCTTATTCTTTCTGATTCAGGATGCTGTATACTTTAATAGTACATTTATCAGTGATCTGGGAATGTGAATATTGAAACAGCAGTTGTTCAGATAAGGCCCACATGACTGAGATATGAAGAAGACATAAGAGAGGAGTCCATATTGTTTTCATTCCGTTCATTACAACCCAGCTATTTGGCTTTTTTGATCACAGCTTGAGCCACAGCCTGCAGTAAGCTGCCTACAGGGAAGCTAAATGCAATTTTGCTTCCTCTTACAGACGTGAGAACTTTGAAAATTTCTTTGATAGGAAATTATTTAGCCCTAATAAATTATTTTTAGCCCTTTATGTTATTAGCCCCTGGAGAACTAAGATGATAGGGAGCTGCTGTGAATGCTTCCATTGCAAAAACTGATTAGGCAGACGTTGCATCTCATTAGACATGGAATAACCCAGAGAACAAGGTGAAAGGAAGTTTCATAAGTGTCCTTACTCACAGAGTCATTTAACTAGCTGAAAAATGTATCTCCTGCTTTCTAACCCTCTAAAAAGTTAGAACAATTAATGGGAGATTAATGATTTTGTAATCATTTGGTCTGGAAGACAAAATTAGAAATATATATACATAGGAACTGACTAGGCAGAATTTCTAGGCAGAATCAGTTACAAGCAAGCATTTCTTTCTTGACCTCTTTTCCTGGCCTCTTTATGCTCAGTATGACCTCAGATGCATTTCCGAAGAAAAGCATGCCTGCAGTATTCCCTTCTTTAATTGTTCTCTTTAACTCGTGCCTATCACATCTTTGATGCAATTCTCATTTCTGGTAAATTTAATCTTATGGTTTTATACTGAAAACTTTCAGTTCTTTTCTTTACAATGTTCAATTCTCCCTTTCTAATTTCTCATATAATTTGCCGCCTGTTGTTTATGCTGGCAGTTCTATTGAGACTGAATTTGAAATCAGTCTCTCGAGTGCATTAGTTATCTTCCTTCCTCATCTTTTTCCTACCACTGTGTGGAGAACAAATGGCAGACAAAGTGCCTAATTTTATGTAAATGGAAAAAAAACCCCAACCTTCTTTTTCTTCATTCTTTTGTTTAAAATCCAATTTCAAAATGTGCATCCTTTCCCTATATTTCTTATAGCTGTTCAGTTCCTTTATGTGTGCTTTCATGTCTAGGTGAAAATACTTTCTTTAACTATGGGTTATAAAATAAGGATAATAATATTTTTTTCTTGGTTTAGCTCTTAAGGTCTTTACGTCTCTGCCTACCTTGACTTTTGTGTCCCTGTGCAAAATTAAATACGACCTAGGTGTTGTGGGATGTAGATCATACTAAAAACAAACAAGCAAAACCAGCAAATCCTCAAAAGCCCCCTGCAGAGAGGTGATACTGTCTGAGTATATACTCAGTCAGCAGCTAGGCAAACACGGGAAGTTTGGTGATATTTTCAGATAGGTAACTCATTTTTTTGTTTTTAAACCTTCGTAGACAAATTACCTGTCTACTTGAAAGAACAAATCATTCATTGGTATGATTTAATACCACCATACTTTCCTAAAGTAGGTAGTCAGGAGTCTGCAATCTGGCACTATCAAAAATGTACTGGTGATATATCAAAGAAAGAGATTTTGTGGAGAAAGCAACTGCACCTTAATGAATGCCTTACAGCCACCTGAATGCGTGATTACCTTGGCATGTGTCTATTCAGTAGCGCAGCAGCAGTAGCACCACATCAGGGGAAATTAGTTATCAAAATGATCCATACAGGCCTGTTTTTTTTTTTCTCTTGAGAAACTGAGCCTTGGAAATGCTTTGTAGGAAGTCCTTTCTGGTTAAAATGTTATTAAATTCACCATTCCTTTTATTAACCAAGCTACCAAATTTGTAACCAAGGAAACCCAGACACAGGGCAAACACTTCTTTCTGTCTTATGCTGTAAAACTGTAAGAGACCTTAACAGTTACTGTGCAGCACAAAGGAGAGTAACATTGCAAAGCGTTATTTCTTTGGGGCTTTTTCCAAAAAGCCTGGAGCTGAGTAATTCAAAATTACATTTTCATTAAAATATTAGTGGACTTCCCAAACACCCCTTAGTCACCTAAGCCAAACATAAGATCTGTTACAGAGAAAATTAGATTAAGATAATTGGCTAAGAGTGTGCTTTAACAAGGTAGTCATTTTCATGGTATGGCTTCCAAATAACAATCTCTGCCAGTGTGTCTGTCTGAAGTAAAATTTTGGGAAGTATTTTGGCATAACTTAGTGAAGCAACATAGGACGTGTAAGAAGATAAGCATTTATTTTCCTGCAGTTTATAATCGTGTTGTCACCAATATAAACCCCTTTCCTGTATTTTTCCTGCTTCTCAATGTAAATGAAGTGCTAAAACATTCCTGTTCCAAATATGAGGGGAGTATTACTTCATTATAGAAGTAATTGTACAGTCTCTCTCACTTCTGTACCGAGTTAATTCTACTATTCTACTCATTCTGTGTATCGTCAGTGCCTACTCAACAGTGAGACTGAGGGAAAGGATAATGTGTGAGGCCAGACATGGATTTGATCCTGATCTGAATGAAATCCCCCAGTAGCCTTTGGAAAATCTCAGTCTTTTTGTCACTGCCTTTTTAGTCCTTGTAGGGGGATAGTATTTGTGTTATTTACTACCAAACTGTGACATCAGATCGATAATTTTGCTAATGTTTATATAACATTTTAAGAGCAAATCAAGCTGAGAATAATATTGGAAGAAAGATGTAGCAGCTGTTGCTATAAACCTGATTAATGAAGGCTGTCAAAGTTTGCTTCTACCTGCTAGTCTTCCAGTATTTTATAGATTTTACTGTTTCATAATTTTAAAATGTACAAGAGTTATTTTAACTGTGTAGGAAATGGCTAAAAATGCTCAGCTTGACAGTGGTAGCAGATAGCAATGAGAAAGAGGAAAATGTGAACAAGTGCCTCAATAACTGTTTATATTTGATAGCAGATTCAGTAAAATTAAGCATTAAGGCAATTATCAAATCTTTACTTGGCATGATTGTTTCTCAGACATGAGGCAATAGGGCAGCTGTGACTGGGGAATCACTGGCAGTTATTTCGAAGGATTTATAATGATACAGTTTTTATCTGGCAAATCTTATTTGTAAGGAGAGAAAAGGGTCATTGAGGATTACTGATTGATGGGTTTCATTTTCCTATCTGATAAATTATTGGAAAAACTAAGTTTCTAAATTCTATATTAAGAAGAAAAATTACAGAAAAGGTACAGTAAGCAATAACAGAATATACGGAAGTAAAAGCTTAATATATTGTAAAGCCAGAAAATATAATTATGATCATCTAGTGTTATCTATACCACAGAAACAATGATTTCGCTGACCCCGTTGATCCCATGTTTTCAACACATTAATCATGAGATCCTATTGCAATTTAAGTGTTTCCAGTAACTAAGTTTTTCCTTTACATGAAAGCTAAGGTATATGTTGGACCTCTGTTATCTCATAGTATTTTCAGTCAATCCAACATCAAGTATTTAAGGGTCTGTATGATCACCGGAGAGAGAAGGGTACCTACCCTAAGACTCTTAAACTTTAGATGTTCTGGATCTCTCTGTGGAGACCTTCAAAGATAGTTGCTTTTCCCTGTCAATTATGTCAGGAACTTAAATACTTACTCTAGGAAGACACGCTCATTATCCATTAAGTTATTGCAGGATGGGAGCTGTAAAGAAAATACAGTAATAGTACTACACTGCCTTTTGACTCCAGTAAGAGTTTAAAAAAACATTTCTAAAGGGGAGGCATGAACCTGGGTTCTTGTTAAGGAATATCTTAACAGGGTTTTGCCTGTTGGAATTGTAGTTTAGCACAACTATTTAATTGCGTATTGTTTGTGTTCATTTAAAGGGTATCATTACACAGTCAGCAAAATCTAATGACTGTATCCAACCTTGGTGTTATCTTTGGACCAACTCTGATGAGAGCCCAAGAAGAAACCGTGGCTGCTATGATGAACATTAAGTTTCAGAATATCGTCGTTGAAATTCTGATAGAGCATTATGAAAAGGTAGAAGGACATTATCTGACTGTTTTGTGATAAAATGGAACTAAGATCTCATTTTCATTACCAACCTTAAGTTAAGAATAAGGAAACTAGCATTTATTTGTAGAAGGCCATTGATAGAAAGAATACCTTCTTCCCACCCCATGCTATGGATCTGTATTCCTAGCAACTGTTTTGTGGCTGTGCAAAATGCAGATCCAAGGCATAATCTCCCATGCTTAGAAGGAGTTGCTCTGAATTTTCAGTTGCTTTCTGAAGATTCCTGTGTCCTTCTTACACGTAGAAACACAATGAGAAGGTCTTAACATTGCTCCCAGCTTCTCCATCTCTCTCATGCTAGCAGTGTATGAAGGCACACTCTGGGTGAACACATGGATTCTCCTCTGAGTGCATCAGGTCAGAGTCTTTCTGACCGTTGCTGGCCTTTGGGGAAACACCAGCTGCACAGTGGAAATCTAGTCCCACCTAACGTCATGAAACCCCAGCCATTCTTCGGTTCCTCTTTTCATGAGCAACATCAATGTGCATCCCCAGCAGAATCCCCCATTTCTCTGTGCTGTGTCGTTTTTCATGTGTAACGTACTAGAGCAAAAGTAAAAAAAAAAAAAAGAAAAAAAGAAAAAAAAATACATCTTAGATAAGGTTTTATTCCTAGTTAAAGGTTTTAAGCCCATCATGTCTTTGTGATTTAAAAGTTCTTGAATACTCTGGAACATACAGACTTCTCTAGGTACTTATTTTGCTTTGAAGAAAGGCATGTCAGTGACTGCCTGGTTTATTTTGTTTTCTGCAAAGAGACCAATGACATCAAACTGTCGAAACCATCTCAAAGTCTTTCCTGGAACATTGAATAAGAACTGTTTCAGGGCTTGGGAAGGAAAATCCATGAAATCTTAAAACACTTTCAGTCACTACTGTTGCAGGTATCGGCTTCACTGAAAAGCTGCCTCAGATTTCATTTTATTTTAAATTATTTGATTTCAGAATTCATCAGAACAGTCAAGACCTCCTTTACCTCTTTATCAAAAGAAATTTTATTTTTGTGATCTTTTGGTGATATATATCACCTTCACTAATGACTAACAAAGCAAAGTGAAAAATCTTTGGGTTTCTTCCATTTCACATTACTCAGCTAAAGGGGCAGTTCCCAGTCAATACCAGGATCCCCTGCACTGGTTGGTCAGTAACTGTTTGGTATCATCAGCTTTATTTCATAGGGCCTCCTCAAAATTGTTATGATACTGATAGCCTCCTTGCCTGTAACTCCAAAACATATATGTATTACATGTTTCCAACACTGAATTTCCCCTCCAGAACAAAGGCTACGGCTACACAACCAAAATCATCCTTGCTCTATTTCTTTGTCACCAGATGTGTTTTTATATTGATTTGCTGCTCACTAATGCCTGATACCATAGTAATGTACCTCAGGAGCATCTCATTACATCCATTAAAGTATTTTCTACCATAGAAGTATATTTGCTTTCTTCCACTTCGGTGAATTGCATTGAGGTATCTTTTCATTGTTCACTTCATCCTCTCCTGGGAGTGCCCTAAGGATACGGTATCCAGAAGTCCTTGCAGAGATGTATTTTGGTATTGCATTGTATTTAACCTACAACACTTGGCCCTCTGTGCGCTATGGAGACTTGATGCTTCTGATTGCTTTAGTAGCTTAACTGAATAGGCAGCCTTTCCCTGGAGGACCTCTTCTGCATTCCACAGAACTCATTCCACGTCCTTCCACAGAATGACTTAAGAGATACTCAGTAGAGTTTACAGTCTACACTAGGAGGAATAGGTGAGAAAGGACATCTGGAAGAAAAACACGCAAATCTTTTGGTTATACTTTTTGCTTTGGTCATCCTCCAAGGCAATTATAATTTTTACTAGAAGTATCCAAGAGAGTTTTTTAGGGTCTTTCAAGACTTCTACTGCATATGTCTTGGATATTGCAGAACAGGTGATATAAATGAAAGTCACCCAAATTACTGAACTTTATGTATTGTCCTTGCTGGCAGGCTAGCCATGTTTATCAGCAAGGAGTTATTTAAAACCTCATGTGTACCTGTGTCAAATCACAGTAGTCAGATACCCAAAAAAAAATTATTTATTTTGTACAATAATGAAGTGCAAAATTGTCCAGTGGTGGCAGTGATATGTAAAAGATAAAAATCAGGAGGTGCTCTGAACATAAAGATGTTCCTCATCAAACTTGACTTGTCTGTCAAAATAAAGTCATTTTCTGAAATACAAATTGGATTGTAATCAGATAAAGCTATAACAAACTTCTGTGACATGTGAAGCTTTCACAGGAACACAGAGAGAAAATTCAATCTTCATAATATTTAAAAAAATTTATTACTTCTTGGGCAGGAGTTAGTTGTAAGCACCTATTGTATGTTTCACAGTTTAGACTGTTAAGCACTTCTTAACAAGGGCTAGAAAATAAAATAATTAAAAAATATATTTTTATATAATTAGTATAAATTTTAAGCACAGCTCAGTATCATGTTCTTGGATTGTAAAATGAGATCAGAGTGAAGTTTATATTCTGTGAATTTACTCTTTTGTAGTATGTGAGACAGCATTAATTTCAGGCACAGTGGTGAGGAAAACGAATGGATTAATAATGGAAGTGTAAAAGTACCTCTGCTGTTTATGTCATCCCCCCCTCCCTTTTTTTTTTTTCAATCATGCAGATATTTCACACTGCACCAGACCCCAATATTCCTCTTCCCCAACCTCAGTCCCGATCAGGTTCAAGAAGGACAAGAGCAATTTGTCTCCACACGGGTTCACGTAAACCCAAAGGAAGATATACACCATGTTTAGCAGATCCTGACAGTAAGTGTGTCCTTGTTGACTAGTTACCTTCCTTTTTATGCCTCATCTCTTAACTTTCCTGAATAATATCCAATAGGTATTGTATTCCAGTAACTATGAGCATAACAGATAGCGTTTAATCAACTTTTTAACCTCTGTGAGTCACAGCTGCACTGTTGAACGACTGCATTCCTTGCTTCTCTCAGATGAGGAAGGATGTTTGGTTTTAGGGGAGAATTGTATTGCATACAATATTCAAAAATAATTTAGAGTAGACTTTATATTGTGATCTAAAAGTAGTCTGCTTTGAAACTCACAAGTTCATTATATGAAGTTCATCTCATTTGCTTCGAAGATGATTAGTAAGGTTGAGAAACTGTAAATAGAATCTTTCCTCTCCTCCTCTAATAAATGTAATTCACTCAAGGTCAGGAGATCAAAACCATTACTTGGCTTTTTTAACCACAGTGAAACTGTGGTCATTGGTTCAAAGTCAACCACTGTCTAGTGGTTGCCAAAACCACTGAAACTTTGTTAGTTTTTCTGGAAGAGAAACAAACTCTAATATTTTGGGAAGAAACAGTATACTTGTATAGCTTGCTGTTCAACAGCAGGGAGTTATGTTTATAATTAATTGCTACTTAGGATGCTTATTAATTTTCATGTAGATGTGACTAAAAAGTTTCATTGCATTCATTTTCATCTAGTGAGCCATCACTTTTTAACTTACTAGCTGTACCTGTAAGAAATACTGAAACTGTAGCAAAGATTAAGTTGTTTACAGTTCCACTATTCCGAAAGAACTTCTGTGTCCCTTGGTTCCTCAAGGAGATTTACATGAAACTGGTACAGTAAAGTAATCCACAGTTGAGGTGCATCTGTTCTTGAGCATCTGTAATAATTCTTGAGTCTGTAATGTTGGGAGGTGTGTCCTCAGTACACTCTTGCACAGATGCTGCATTTTCCATGGGTTTATGTTACATGATTCCTGACAGTGAGAGTTTAAATACTAGATGAGAGCAATAGCTGCCTACACGTTGATTGCCAGTGATGATAGCATGTGATCCCAAGTTAAGAAGTTACAGAGGAACCGTCGGTTACATTCACCAGAAGATAAACTGGGCAAGTTTCACCTGGTTTTCACTGTATACCTGCAATCTATGAATGTCAACATAAAAAAGGCATTTCTGTGCAAGTATTTTGCAGACGTTCGGCAAGTTCATGCTTCTTCAGACACATCTTGTGCTGGCAGATTGATTGGAACTAGGTCGGACCCAGGGGCTCTCCACTTGTGCTTTGCTTATTAGCTCAAGCTCAGCACTTGCTACACAAGTTCCAGTTAAGATCTCTCTTGTGTCTGGAAGGCTGAGGCTGGAGCAGAGTTACTCTACTTGCTAAATATCTCTAGGTGTGGCCAGAGACAGGCAAGAGAGAGTCTCAGCTTCTGGCAATAGCAATTTCTGAAGTACCACATGGTTTTAAGTCATCATTTAAATGAAGCATGGACACTTAACTATATTGCAGGATATTAAGGAATTCTGTATGCCATGAGAAAATGAGATACAGGTTTCAAACAGTAGGAAATGATAGAAAGTGACAGAAAATTTATCTGACAAATTTAAGCTTCACCCAGTCTTGCAATTTTCAAGGGACTAATGGTCTGTAAAGGAGTAAGATGGGGGACAGTCTAATCTGGAATACCAGAATTCTATCCAGAAATGGTCAAAATACTTCAGATTGTTGTATCAGTAGAGCTACTGTTGTCAGATCCACAATGCAAGGCACTGGTATTTCTGACCTTATCTGTAGTATTGTTTGTGGTTAATGTCACTTGTTGCCAAGGATACTGAAACACGTGGAGGCAAAAGCAGCTGTATCATGTTGATATTTTACAGCTACTGTGTGGTTGAATTGTCTGCTGCTTGTGAAATTTGTTAATTCTCTCTCCTAGCTTTTGGGAACAAATCCTAGTAGAAGCCAATGTATGACTCACTAGACTGAATCCATTCTTCCAGATAATTCAGCCCTCACTGTGTTATAGGCCAGTCCTTTCTCAGTTCTAATGAGTGTTTCTACCTGTATATCATCAGATAATTTTGTTAGGATATTCCCACTTTTTGTTCCAAAGATTACTGGAAATAAGATCAGTACCAAGATTGTTGTGTAGGTAGGTAAATTTCTGCAATATCAATCTAATTAAAGACAGTCAGCACATGTTCAAGTTGTCCTTCTGCAAGATAGATATTTTATGAAAGGTATGATGATACAGAAAATAGGATATCTATGCATAGACTTATGGACTAGTCTTAGACTGTAGAGATCCTCAGCATCTTGGTAACCGAAGTAAAATTTAATTCTTTTGCCTGCGGGCCATACAGTCATGCATTTAAGAACACAAATGTGACAAGTATCACAACATTTGCATTATCATGGAAATCACACTAGGTGCTTACCACAAAGATATTGCAGCATTGTAACTGTTGAATTTCCTAAGGATATTTATATTGCAAGCAGTTCTTTGAAAAGGCAAACTTTTATATGAAATATTTTAGCCTGTAGCCCATTATGTTCATCAGCTCTAAAGAAATATCCACAAAATGCAGCTCTTACAGGTTAAATATAGGAATATGTGTGAAACTTAGAATAAATAAATAGATATTTTGTCTTAAGAATCACAGCGTCTGAAACCATAGGTTCATTAATTTGATGACAACTAAGGTACAAGAGGCTAAAGATGGCATGAGAGAAATGCACGTGATTAGAAAATGTAATTATTTTTTTTGTTTTCCTCTCTTCCCACTCCCTTCACTCTTCTCTAGGTGACTCATACAGCAGTAGCCCAGACAGCACTCCCATGGGCAGCATTGAATCCCTCTCTTCGCACTCCTCTGAGCAGAACAGCAGTGCCAAATGTGTGCCCTCACAGCCCAGGGAGAAATCGGGAGGGATTCCATGGATTGCCTCTCCGCCTTCTTCTAATGGCCAGAAGAGTTCAGGCCTCTGGACTACAAGTCCAGAATCCTCATCAAAGGAGGATGCAACCAAAACAGATGTGGAGTCAGACTGCCAAAGTGTAGCTTCTGTCACTAGCCCAGAGAATGCCTCTCCACCAACAGACCTGACCAAAAAGAGTTCTTACAGTCTGTCTGGGCTGCAGAGGTCATCAGCATCTTCGCTCAGATCAATTCCATCAGCTGAAGGTAATTTCTAAGTTTTTTAGGAGATCAACATTGACTGTGAGGCATTAGAAAACAAGTTCTGCATCTGAAAGCTAATATACATTAATCTTCTTTGTTTATTTTTTAATTTTTGTGGCATGTTCTTTCAGTTTTCAAACTGCTTCTGACATATTTCCCTTGTTTGTTACCTGTGCAGTTCACACAGCTTAAAAGTTATCAGTGTTTCTCAGAATTTAGAGTACTCT
>NW_010127781.1:1755-37116 GCF_000699245.1 Pterocles gutturalis | reverse complement strand
TGAACCTCACTTAGACCCCTGACTTGTAAGGAGATTTCTGGTTTATAAGAAGAGTTGGTAGCTATGGCTTATTGCTGTGTCGAAGGAAGGAATCATTGCAACATGATTGATACTGAACAAAGCTAGCATTTAAATTTAAAAAGCACTAGTTTTAACATATTTAGTAAGTAATAATTTTATCAGTCCTTGTTGATGTGCCTGCTTTTTTTTTTTTTTTGACAACTGAATCTCTTCAATTGACTGCAATATGAGATTGAATGAAAGGTGAGGTTTTTTGGTTTGTTTTTTTTTTAGTTATGGATTTTACAGTCAATGCTTTTAGTTGAGATAGGACTGGACAGATGGGATAAAAAAGTAATCTCTGGCATGAAATGTATGTCTGAAACACTGCTGATGGAATGGCTGCTTCATTCTGCCCTATTTGCATGGTTTGTTTTCCAGTACTGCAAGTAGATTACCTTGAACACATGATTATGGCTGAATGGTCCTGTATATAGACATAGAATCATAGAATGGTTTGAGTTGGAAGGGACCTTAAAGATCATCTGGTTCCAACCCCCATGCCTTGTAAAAAGTCTTGCCCCATCTTTCCTGCAGGCCCCCGTTAGTTACTGGAAGGCTGCTATAAGGTCTCCCCAGAGCCTTCTATTCTGCATTCAGCCTGTCCTCATATGGGAGGTGCTCCAGCCCTCTGATCATCTTCGTGTCCCTCCTCTGGACTCGCTCCAACAGGTCCATGTACTTCTTATGTTGGAGGCCCCCAGACCTGGAAGCAGTACTGCAGGTGCTACTCACGAGCAGAGTAGAGGGGGAGAATCGCCTCCCTCGGCCTGCTGGTCACACTTCTTTTGATGCAGCCCAGGATACAGTTGCCTTTGCTGCAAGCGCGCATTGCTGGGTCATGTGCCAGAACAACTGCAAGTTTGCAGACTGAACTTTAGGAATCTAATTTCCCTGCACAAGTCAGGTCACCAGTCTTCCTCTTCAGTCAAAGAAGGATGCTGCTTCGCAGAACACCCTCAGAGCACCTAAGCTGAGCCTACGTTCCAAAGAAGCCTGTAGACAAGGCTCCTTACAAGACAGAGAAGCTTAAAAACATAGCTTCTTAATTTAGACAATTCTGTTAAATGTCTGCAAACCCTTGCTGTACCTCTGTGAGTACGAGGTGATATTGCACTATATTGACACTTATGTGGAAATTACTTTAGAAGAAACACCTTCTTGAAATCAGTATATTTGCAGTGTTTCGGATTATGAAGATTAACAGCCGGCACTGAAGCAATGAGTTTCAGTGGCCTGAGTGGGAGTTTGAGGTGAGTTTGCCACTAAAACTAAAAGTTTAAGAAAGTTCTCTCCCCTCTGCCCCCCATGGATAGTACCAGCTTTTTCCTAAGACTTCCAGATATGAATTAGTGTTTTATTAACAGTATTAATAATGTAGAAAAATAATTACATTAACAATAATCTATAATAGAGAATAATATTATAGAATAGCAATATTAATAATATATGCATTGATTATATATTTTGGGATCTCTTGATATTATGACAGCTTTTAAAGCATTATTAAATATCCGTTGTTCTTGAGAATAAAGAAACACGGAAGTAGATGCCGTTCTTGTCTTGCAGAATGTATATATGCAAACAATGCAGCAGTCCCCAGACAGGTCACCTTAAAGGACATGTGTGGCCATGCCTTGTATTCGTTAAAACAGCTTTTTGTTACAGTCTGTACAGCTATAGATTTGTTTTGTGAAGTTACAGTAGCAGTTGTTTAGGCAACTCATAAATTCATAAGTATTTTTTTTATACTGCATGAAGCTTCTGTGGATACTGAAATGTTAATTCTTACAAATTAATGTCTGATTTCATAGTGGATGCTGCTTTGAGCAGGAATTTGGACTAGATGACTTACTGAGATCCCTTCCAACATGATTTTTTTTTTTACAATTCTACACAGTGCACTATTTTATAAATGTTGGTTTTATTGTCACTTTTTAGTGAATGTACTATCTATTAATTTAAGTACAAAGTAATTTTTAGCCTTCACAATTTTAATGTAATTTCTTCACTCTTGTTGTTGATCCTTTTCTCCTGGCTTTCTGACTGAAAGGCTGTTTCTTCTCTGTCTTAGTAAGTACTTTCTCCACCTATGTTGCGTCTTTAAAAAAAACCACAAAACAACAGCAAAAACTTTGCTTTGCATGTTACACATGTTGTGAAACAACTTCAAATTCGCTTTAATGTTAGCTATAATTTGGTTGTTTCCTTTAGGTAACAAAAGCTGCAGTGGATCTATACAGAGCTTATCTTCAACAGATACCAAAGATACACCAAAGGCTCCATCAAACCCTGATTTGCCTCCCAAAATGTGCAGGAGATTAAGATTAGATACTGCATCAAGTAATGGCTATCAAAGACCAGGATCTGTGTAAGTCATCAAGGCCCTTTGGAGATTTGTGTTGTTACAGTATTGTTTACTATAAAGTGATCCCAGAGAGCTTCATAAGTAGTTGAAAAAGCAGCCATAAATACTTGATCTGAATATTTCTGTATATGTGAATTATTTATCTAGCTTCATTAAAATTGTAAACAATGGAGATACGGCACAAAGTCTGTTAAGTCAGCTGAGGGACTCACACTGAGTTCATTAGACTACAGATAAGGTCTATAATGAAGAAATGTATCTTTTTGAAAGTAATTAGTATTATTGTCTCCGGTTCTTCTGGAATTTAATGTTTCAAGGAGCATAGCTGCTACTTACTGTCCACACTGTTAGGTCAAGAAGATCATCAGATCTTGTTTGTGTAAGTCCAAAATTCAAGAATGGAAAAAAAACCAAACTTCTGGTCTGAAATTTTTTTTTTGGTCCATGTTGAATAGCTGATTTTTTTTTTCCTAATAGTTGGGGTTTTTTGTCAGGGGGTATTTTGAAAGGAGGATAGTTCCAAGCAACAGAGGTTATAATTTAGCTTGTTGAGATTTGTGTTAGCAATGTTTTTCAGTGCTTTTAGCACAAATTTAAGAGTCAGAATATCTTTACTGTCATCCTGACTTTGACCCAGACTTTCTCTGTCCCAATGAACAAATGATTTCCAGATCTGCAGAGCACCAAGTTCTCCAAATACTGCAGGACTCCATTCAGCCTCTCCGCTTTTTAAACTGAAACGGATCACTGTAGTCATTTCACAGACTGTTGTGTCTTAAACAGAGAATCCTGCACAGCTCAGAGCTGCAGCATCATAGGGACAGACTGTCAGTAGAAAGACTTCCAGTATATCTATTGGCCATCCATGAACTGAATTTTAAATATAGGGTGTTAAGATTTCCCTTGCTGACTCAGCAAGGCACTAGAGCATGTGGAAATCAGGCCCCAGTTAAGTTCTACCCTTAAGAATTCTGCTGGATAGGGACATAAATTCAGCTGCTGAATTTCCAGTGTTTCCCTAAGTGAATAATTAAAACAATTTTTAAAAATGTGTCCATGTCTTTAGATGATTACAAGTCAAGTTAGTCTGTGTGATTTATTAATGGGCAAAGTGTAAAGCAAGGTGGTGCTTTATTTTCAGAGTGGCTGCAAGAGCCCAGTTGTTTGAAAGTGCTGGTTCACTTAAACAAGTTTCTTCAGGACGGTAAGTGCTTCACACCATTTAACAATTTGTAAAATCCCTTTTGTTTTGCTGGCTTCAAAGATTGAAATAGAAGTGTTGGAGCTTTGTTTTTTGTCTTTTGGACAGCATTATGTGGCATGCAAAATTTTTGAGGTTTATTAAACTCATCCTTTCTCCAGAAGAAAACAAAATCTAATGGAGAATACCAGCCTAGCTGGCTGTTCTGTCCCCTGGGGGAATTGCAGTGAGAAATGCTCAGGTTAGCAATCTGCTTAATGACATAGGTACAAGAGTAAATTAACAGGATTTAATTTAGGATAAAGGTCCTCTACTTATTCCATATAGCTGTTTGTATATACATGCTTTCAGCAGAGTAGCAAACACACTAGTTTGTAGTAATTTCTTCATATACCCAAGTTTTGAATAACAGTTGCTTTAGAAAGTTGAGGGTTAACTGGATCAGGATTCCTGTCTTTCCCATCACACCTTCCATGCCTCAGTAGCTGTCTGGAGAACTGTACCCCTTTCTTCTTTGCAGGAATTATTTACATGTACTTTACTATTGCATGCATTTATTTAGTGGATTTGATTCATTCTTACATGAAATTACAATCTTCTGATAACTGCTCGTCTAGGAAGCAGTATCTTCCATACATTACTAACCGGCCCACATTTAACAGGCTAAGATGTGGGAGAAAGTCCATCTCTCTTTTCATTGTCCCTGCATTTCAAGTTCTTTGCAACAGAACATATCTTTTTGTCTATCACTTTACTTGCTGTTCACCAGGAACTGTTGAGCTTACTGGAACTGTCAAGTGATAGAAAAAGAAAAAAAAAAAGTTAATCCATTAATCCAAAAGTAGTAATCTGAAGTAGCGCAACTGTAAATGAAGATGCTGAGGTGTGCAGCAGTGGAATATATCTGTTCTCTCTGACAGATCTAGCAGGGGCGAGAAAGAGAAAGCTGACCTGCAAAGGCCCACTGATTTTGTTCAAAAGAAGGAGTTTACACAAATCAAGGCTGGTTTTCTTTTGTGTAGCACGTGAACCGCAAGGTGACCAAAAAAATAAGGAGGCAGGGCGGAAAGGAACATGAAAACAGCAGGGCATTAATTTAAGGAAGAAAAGTATAAATTAAGAGACTGGAATGTTCTTAAACCAGTGCCCTAAGCTGAGAGTGATGACTGCTTCACCAGTCCTGCATCATTTCACCTCCACCACTGTTCCTTCTCTTATTTTGTATTGCTCCCTTCTTGTAAATTCTCCTCTGTCGTTCCCTCATAGCCTGCACCACATGTATCTGTATATAAAAACCATGTAAAAAGCAAAAATCTGACAAAGGAAAAATGTAGCAGTTTGATAATGGATATGGAGAGCAGATAACAAAGCCGAAAACGCTGAAAGGCTTAATAGCTATTCTACTTCAGCCTTCCTAAGAAAGCAGAAGAGCAACAGTAACAAGGAGAACGGAAAAGGAGAGGTCAGCCAGCAAAATGAAGAAGAAATAAGTAGCTCAGCTGTTCTTATATAGTGCTGCTCAAGTCTGAATAAGATTTTCCAATTCAGAGCCAGCTTTTATTTGCCTCTCATGCATATTATGAACATGAAGGCTGATTTAAAACTTTAGGATAGTCTTTTTTTTTTGCTCTGAAGTATCTAGAAATCATGGTAATTACATCTTGATCCACCCAGTAGAAAAGCCTGCTCAGTTCCTAACTCTACTATCTAATGAATATATGTAGGACAGAGTGTAAGACAGAGGAACTATTTTTAAGCTGTCTGGTTTGATATGAGAAATACTGAAGTGAAGACAGTGTTGAACTCTGTACAGGGGTTACTAACCCTGCTAAAAATAGGTAGTTTTGAAATTTTAAGCTACTACGTATCTATAATATCTAAGTAGATTCATTCCTACTTGAAGCGTCTGAAGCATTCTGATCTGATCTGACAGATCAGATCAAAAGTACCTATATGGATTTTTAGTCTTGTTTTGTCATCTGTATGCAGCACGTAATTTTGTACTTGATGCTTTACCACCACAGTGGCCTGGTGTTACTTAATTCCTTCTTCCAAGTAGTCTCTGCAACCCTGCTTTCTGACTCTGCATATGTGATATCTCTAATATGACTGTGTGTGTGTCCCCTTTTTTTTATTGCTGGGTCATTATTTGACCTGGCTCTTTTCTCTCCTTGTGTACATGACTACATGCCCCCATAGCACTACCAGTCTGAACACATTTCTTTTAGTCAGAAAGAGGAGAGGCCACAGTACCTGTTTCAGGATTGGACTAGGAAGACCAAAATGTCATGCCCTGTCCAACCTGTGCTCTCTTTTCCAATTCCAGAATTACTTTGACTTCTCAGTCTTCCCATTCATTCCTCCCCTCCTGTCTTCAAGTTCATTAATCATCCATCTCCCAGACTGTGGTATTAAGCTACTGTGTACACTGAGACCAATCCCTGCTGCTAATCTAGTATGTACTAGAAAGAGGTGATGGAGTTTTACTACTTTCACAAATACTACAGTTATCCAACAGTCTTAGTAAGGCCTGAGGTCTCTTTATTGCAGCTTCTGTACAAACAGAAATAATAACAGAAAACACATAATCCCTGACTCTATCTTTTCTTGACTTTGATTTAGAGGTGCACAGAAAGTCAGTAAGTTTCTCACATAGAGTAAGAAACTGCATCCTAAGGATTTTCATTAGAAAAGAATACCTAGAAAAATAGGAAGGAGTTGGTGACAGCAAACAGCTCCGGCTTGGCAGCAGGATCTCTAGGTGCTAGGCTGGGACTTTAACAGGAGTAGGCTGACAGTATGAAGCCCTGTAGACCCATGCTCCACTCCCAACCATATGATTAAATATCCTTCCCAAGTCATTCTTCTATTTATTTTCATGCTATATTTTGCATTTCCTTAAAAATCTGGAATGCCTTGCCCAGACCAGTGTTTTCTCCTCAGTCAAGCTTGTCTGTAAGTCTACCACCTCCAGGAGTCTAGGAACCTTTCTTCTTCCTGTAGGATATTAACTGATGAGTCGTCTGAGAGAGATTCATGTGTTTTCCCTCATTGATTCCTCTTCTGGCTTCTGTCTTTGTCTTGCTGGACTGAAAATTCATTAGGGCAGGAACACACTTTTAAAGCTTATTTATAACTTTTAAAATAATAATTTTTTATTATTATTAAGAAGGCTTCAGGTAGTGTTGACTGCATGTAGTCAAGTAAAATAGTTTATGGTCTGATAAGTATCTACCCTTTGACTGCTAGTATAAGTTTATCATTATGGGTTCAAAACAAACATAATAAAAAGTAGGGAAAATGCATTTTTTTCTCATCTGGAGTCAATCCCATAAAGTCATGAAAAGAAGGCACTTTTAGGAAATATGGGTACCATTTTCTGAAGCCTGTTTTTTCTCTGCACTGAACAACATGAATCACACTCTTCTCAGATTATTAACATCATCTTAAGAGAACCATAATGGATGATGGTGATGTTATCACATGCTTTTTAACAAATGGCCTCATATGTAGGGCGGAGAGCATTAACACTGTAAATAAGAATGTCCATTTTCATAAGCGCATGTGTAAAAAATGCCCAAGAACCTGCAAGCCCTTTTCATTGCTAATGTTTCTAGCTGGATAGGGTTGAAGTGAATAATAAGTAATACGAGAATCTAAGTAATCAAATGGAGTGTGGAGGCAATAACCAGAGGTTTGAAAATTACTCCAGAATTATGAGTAAATATTCATAGAACCTATCTCTCATTATACCACATTGGGATGTAATTACTCTGTGTCAGGAGCCAGGTGCTGGGAAGAATCCTGTAATTCATGAGCTTTTGAGAAACTGACTATGTACCTTGTGTTTCTGTATCTGTATAAATATCAAACACTGGGAAGCATTTTCTTTCCAGAACTGAACAAGTCAGAGTCCATATTTTCTTATCTTCTTTTTGCTTTTAGGGTAGACATACTACCTATCAGGTAAAATTAAAAGCTGAAAACAGAATAGTTTAGCAGTCATAAGAGAATATAGGAGAAAATTGCATTTATTTTTATTAACTTTTTCTAAGGGCACTAAAAACCAATGTGTCATATTTCAAGAATAACTTAATTAATTCTGCCTCAGATTTAAATGTTGCAGCTCTGTTTCATTATTGCCTTCAATGTCTTTTGTCACAGGATTACTCGGATGTCCCATTCTTAACATGGGAAACTGGCTTGATAGTCATGCCACTCAGTAAAATCAGATTTGAAATCATCTCTGTGCTTTAGTAAATTCATATACCAGTTATCTTATATGAATTGCAACTATAAGCATTATTAACTGTCACTCTACTGCTTTATTTGCGTAAAGTCCATGATTATGCCACACAGGATGTAGCTGTTTCATCTGTTCTTGATCTGGGTCAGTATAATTAGAACATCTGTAGGGCTCTTTGTTACACTGACTTTGAGGAAAAATGATATTGAGATTAAAGAATTTAATATAAGTTTATGTGTGACCTTCGGTAAAGTCATCTAATCTCCCTCTTTATATTTAAGTATATATTATGTAGATTATTATGTATACATTTGCATGTTTTATAAAGAGGAATGAAGCTTCACACCTGTCCTGTCCACTGTAGATGGAAAGTTCTTCAGAACAGTAGGCACCAAGGAGTTGTCCTGGAAAAGTGCTGAACAGAGCAGCCTACACCAGCCAGAAAGCAAGACAACATTGAAGCAAAGTAGACAAACAGGGGTCATGTTGCTCTAGTTAGCAGTGTATCCAGAATGACAGTAATGAGAGTTAGAAATGTTTTCAGCATCCTGAAAATAAGGTGCCCTTGGGCATCAAGGGCACCTCTCAAAATTCTTGACCTCTTGGAAATCTCAGCCTGAGTGTTTAACCCTTGACGAGTCAGTTGTTTGCTTAAGATGAAGGCAAAGCACTCCACTTGGTCTAGTCATAAATCAGCTTCAGAGCTTTTTCTTCAGAGGAACAAAACGTTTCTGGAAAGCTCACACATGCAAACTTGGGAATATGTCCATCTACTCGTAACCTTTTAGGGATTCAGATGAGTGATGGGGTGCTAGCACTGATTGGCACGAGGGTATGAAGCCAGGGTAGAGGGATGCTCTCTGGTCCTGTTAGAAACTCTGTCCCTGCTTAACCTCACCTTTGGGTGTGGAACTCCAGAGGTGAAGTGCAATGGGCCCCATTGGCAGAACACAACATAAAATAGACTTCTTATGCTAATGCTTATGATGTGGCACTATTATTAATCTAATTTACGACTCTGTTATTTCACTATTTTGGGAGGAAAGACAAAATAGCTTACACGTCACTTGCATATACACCCTCTCAAAAAAGTATGTTAGAAATTTTGAACTTCACCACAGATCACATACTTGGTCATTGAGATAAATCCTGGCTGGAAGGAAAGCTGAATCAATAACACCATCACATCATATGAAGGTGAAGTAATCAACAAGTTCATCTTCATTTGGTATAATGTGGGTTTCCAATAAGTTTAAAGACACTCAGAAATACTGATGGATCATATAAAAATTGCTTTGAGTACCGAAATTAAAGGTATTAGGTAAAGCACGGGAATCTAGAAGCCATATCAAGGGGTGACCTAATCTGTCCTCCTTCTCTGGGATATATAGATATATAGATTATATATCTAACCTAGTTCTTTTACAGATATCTGTGTAGTGGCTTTTTTAAATTTGTTTTTTTTTTTTAATGAATTTTTAGTAATGGGAGTTCATCAATTTGGGATTCTCCAATTCTTGGCAGTTCCAGTCCAGCTACAGATTAAGAGACATAAACTTAGCTGTCTACCTGTAGGTGTCTTCATGTCAGTTATTATTTAAGGAAGTATTTTGTTGAAGGTTTCACTCCAGGCAGTGGTGAGCTCACCATGAACCTAGTGAGCCTAGTTGCACACTCAAGTAGGTGTCTACTGTAGTAGAATCCAGACCTGGAGGGTCTGTGGAGTTAAGCATGTAGGTTATTTATAGATGTCTAAATTTAGGTGGCTGAAGCTGAAGCTCACCCCAGACACCTAATTTAAATCTCCTTCGCTGCAACTGAAGTCCATTTAAGTCCTTTTTGCAGTCAGCCTGGAGAACAGATATCTCCTTTTTTGCCTCATTTTACCTTCTATGTATTGTTTTCTTCCAACTGTATTTTCTCACAAGTCATCTTTTTAGACCTTTAATGATCACTTTTGAATTGTCTGCAGGCAGTCCATCACCTGCTTCAAGCAATATGCTCAATTTAGTACTCATCTGAATGACAACTTCAACTGGAACGAAAGAATCCTTTTAAAAGTTATAAATTATATTCCTCTTTAAACCTCTAAGTAGGATGTTGGTCTCTTTTCTGCAATAACATGCTTGTTAACTCCAGTAAGCTTGGAGTTATTGTCTGCTATAATTGTACTCCTCTGAACTACTGTGTAACGAGTCATTACTATCCTGTATTTGTGCAACTGATTATTCCTACTCTTCCTAGGTTTTAATTTAATTTCTTTATACTTTTTTCCTTGTTATCTCATTTATTGCAAGGCTGTTGTTTTTTTTTTTTTTTCCTTTCAGACAAGCAAAAGCCATGTATTCCTGTAAGGCTGAGCATAGTCATGAGCTGTCTTTCCCACAGGGGGCAATATTTTCCAATGGTAAGATGTTTTACATTCTCTTTTTACATAAAAAATATATAAAACACTGAACTGTATCCACAAGATAACAGAGCGTAATTACATATTCAGCTCTCAGCTTTTGCCCTAATTTTTCAATTACTCTTGATTAAGTACTGTATAAGTAAATATATGAACCATATACAGGATCTTTTACAGTGTTAATTTATTGTAAGTATGTTTTGTTTGTCTGGCTGGTTTTTTTGCAGTGTACCCATCAGTGGAACCAGGCTGGTTAAAAGCAACTTATGAAGGCAAAACAGGACTCGTTCCCGAGAATTATGTTGTCTTCCTCTAGTAATCTTTAGTGGACAGCAATATCTTCATGGTATCCATGGTAACAAATAATAAGCACTATGATTTTTATCTGACACAGATATGGGATCAGCCCGTTAGCTGAGTGGTAGATTTCCTTCAGATACTGCAGCTGCAGGTTACACAGCTCCCTATCAATGGAACAGAATGTAATGAAACAGTTAACAGGTTCTGTACTGAAGACGGTACTCTGTTTAAATAACTTCCATTGTTTGAAAAGGTTGTTCTGTTCTTCTTTTATGGGTAAGGAACACTAGACCAATAAAATCAAAAAAGTTGCCATTTAGCTGCAGACTTTCAGGTCCTAGAATGTTGCTCACAGAAGTGTGAAATTTAGAGGCAATGCACTCTATGACATTTCTTGCAATCTCTCATTTTTAATATGGAAAATTGTATTTTTATATAATATAAGTAAATGCTTCTATTGTTATCTGAATTCTCCCTTAGAAAACTTGATTCTAAAATTAGTCCTAATCATTTCAAATAAGAAATGAATTTTCGGTAAATCAGAAGCTTGACCTTCTGTTAGTCATTGAGATTACAATACGTTATAGAATTTATGCAACTGGTAATGAAATCAGTTATACACTGCCTGAGCAGTAAGCACAACATCTGTAGAAAACAAGATGCTGAATCTGCAAGGATTGGTAGTAATCTGAAGTGAGCAGTGAAAAACAGCAGTATGTTTTGAAACCTGAGATAAATTTTAACTGAATCCTTTTCCAACTTCTTCCATTGCAAATAAGACAAATGGCCTGTGAAGTAGATAACTGTATAAGCTATGAATGCTGAAAGCTCCATGTAGCAATAAAAGTATTTAGTATTATTTCTCCTGACTTCCACTAAACTATTTGACAAAGATTTCTCCCCTTCCACAGAATAAAAAAGCCATACTTTTCAAAGGTTTTGTAAAGACCCATTGATTGCTCCTGATAGGACTGAAAAAAAAACAAAACCAAACAAACCCAAAAACCATAAGCATCTTTCTAAATCTGAGCATCTGTTTTGCACAGCTTGAGAGAAAACATGCACTCCTTGCTTGGCTACTTACCATGCCCCATTGAAAACCAAGATGTTTAAGCTCCATATTAGTAATTCTTCAGCATTAGTGCTACAGAAAGAATTCACCGTTTCATCGACCTGTGTAGGCTTAGTTTCATAGACCTATTAAGGCTTAGTTCTTTCTTGAGTAACACAAATCAATACATAAATCTTCTGTTGAGTTATAAGTTCTGCACTACTTCCAGAAAGTTTAAGGAAGAACTACTGTTAGGCCTGAAAACATCAATAATCTTTTATTGCTTCTTTTTTCTTTCCATAGCCTTTTTCTTGTTTAAATTAGAAAATAAGGTTTTTTTGCCAACATAAAGAAGCACATCAGAACCTTCTTTACTTGTATGTAGTGCATGATTTCTGCAGAGCAATTCTGTGTTGGAATTCAGGCTGGTGACAAAAGCCTGCAGGATCCTCCTCCTGACTAATTAAAGTATCAGGTGGCGATCAGGAAAGGAGAGGCTCTAAGAGCATCCTCCCGGAAGTAGTCTTGCTTTTCAGATGGGGAGTCTGGGTAAGACTGACAGCAGGCAGTTTAGAGACCCCTTGAATTAGTGACTGGGTGATCTGGGTTCTTTCTTCCCTCTAAACAGCTTAATTTTAAGTCCTCAATGATGTTTCACTTCACCATAAGACCAGACTGTGTTCAGCGCGTTGCGATGAAGGGTTGTTCCAGACATTGTCACAGGCAGTGAAGGCAGACATGTGTGCTCAGCTAATTTGCCCAGAGCAGATGTGAAAAGAAGTGAAGGTCTTTTCTCATCAGATTGAGCCTTTCTTATTTCTAAGGCAACCCAAGATTTCTTCCTGTAAGCTATGCCTGCAACTGCCACTGCTGTGAGAAGTTCAACATGGTTTGGTTGTGTTTTTGCTATATTTCACAATCCGAAAATTGTAGGATATCAAAAGGCTTACCTCTGGTGACCTTCCCAGGAGTGCTGCTGCAGGCAAAAAGGAGCAGAAAGGAAGGCAGAGCTGTGAGCAGAGGCTGGAGGCTCAGCACACATCTCATAGAGAAATGCAGTGGTCTGGGGAAAAAAACACACTTCTTCTGTCTATTGCAGTGGGGTCAGTGGCAAATGGACCTTTATTGATCATCCTTTGATGACTTCTTATGCCTCTTAGGAGGAAGCTAATTGTTGTGAAATTCTTGAGGAATGGTGAAATAGAAAATGCTTAGTCTTACTTGCTTTGCTTTAGACCGATTTAAAAAAAAAGGCAGCAGCAGGGGGGTGGAAGGTAACCTTCGGTAATCTCACAGCCTGTGTGTATGTCTGGGTATTCTCCAGTATTGTGTTTTGAAACCAAGTGATCTGAGTGCAAGCTAGAGGACTCAAAGATGCTAAGTTCATTAAAGATTTTGTAAAACGCAAAGTTCAGTTACAGATTAAGTAAATGGAGTCTGTAAGTGCTGAGGGAAAGGTTGTAGAAAAACCTGGAGAAATCCCTGTGGAGGAGAGGTGTTCTGTCTATTCCCATGCATTCATCTCACATTAGACACAAAATTGAATTGCAGATGACAACTTCATGAGAAGCTTGATCCCATTCATTCTTCTGCTCACAAAATAAATCTGTATTTTCCTCCCTAAGACTCTGCACTTTCTGAGGCCCGTCTTTTGAACCAGCCATGATGATTACATAATTTTGAAGTAGCTTAGCTTTAAAATGGCATTTACATCTGAAAAAGATTATGCCCATTCTTAATTACAGTTAACCACTCACTCTCAGTGGGATGCGTAAGTTTTTTCATTTTTTAAAATATTTTGGTTTTTTCTGTTGCTCTCTTCTGCGGTACATAACAAGCACTTTCTGTATAATCTCACTGCTGGGTTGTGGATGTCCCAGTTCTTCCCTGACTTTCCAGGAAGCTGTACAATGAACTGGAAAGTTAAGTAACTGTGTTCAAAGTGAGCACTGAAATGGGGGAGAGGGCAGCACCAAAGCTCATCTAATGATGATACTCTCAGGCCTGACCAAAAATTCCTTCTCATAATTGCAAAGGATCAGAAATCCATGTAACATTTAAATGAAAATATAATATCTTTATAGTGCCTTACCAGAAAATTAAGCAAGCTGAACTAAATTAGTTCATAGTGTTGATTTAATGTTTTTTATGAAAGATTCACTCTACAAGCAAAGGTTGCGCAATTTTTTAATTATAAATATTATTATCCTCCCTAAAAGGATGCAGCAGTTTTTTTCCAAATATCACTGTAGAACTCAAGGTAGATGACATGTTGTGATTGCTATTTGTCACGTGGAAATAATGTCTGTATCCACAACTTATGTAATTAGCTATGTTTTTTCTTTGTTAAACCTTTTGGTACATGTTGCAGCACAACATGAATCAAATTAATAGCGTGAAGGACTGATATATTGTATGATAAATATGTAAAGTATATTAATATTTTATATTAACACTTTTTATTAATGATAAAGATGAAAAATATTCTGGTATAATTCCTATGAGTTCAGTATTAAAATGTACTTGCCATATTTTGGCATTTAGAGTTCTATGTAACAAAACTCCTAAACCATAGCTGTCACTTATGTCCCTAACTAATCTATAAAGTTCATTGTTCAATTCTTTTTGGAACGAAATGATGCACAGATTTGCTGACCAGCACTATTCTATGATAGTAATAGTAACTTATTTTCCTTTTATGTATTTTCTGGTGCTAATCTCTATTCTTTGCCTGTAATTGGATTGAATTGTAATGTGCCTTGAGGAAGGACATGTTAGGAGAGGAAAAGTTGCAGAATTCAGCAGTTCAGAACAATAATTACAACAACAACGAAAAAGCATTGTATGACAGTAATTGGATTCTTTTTGTTAAATTTCTTCACTGGTCTATTTTCTACTTAATACGATTGCATCAGAATAAGTAAGGAATATAAAAAGCACATTGTTCTTCATACTTTTCCTAAGGCAGTGGTTTGTGAAATTTTGGATTGAGCAGCAAGAAGAGCAATCCCAGTAGGGGAGCACATCTTCCAGACTGGGGTGGATATTCTCCACTGATGAAAACTTGCGAAGCTCTAGTGAAGTCAAAGACAGACTTTTAGCAATTTGTAGTGAGGGTTTGCTGGCCAGAAGCCCCCAGAAAGTAGATGCAATATTCTGTTAATGGGGTAACATATGATACGGCTTGGCATTACCCTTTCTTTCAGCGAAGCACCCTATATAACTCATTCAATTAGCAGAGATCAAGCTATAGGCAAAATTCAGTCTTGTTCTTTGTGGTCACGCAGCCCTGACAACCGCTGCTGTGGCGGCCATTCCAGTTACTGCTCGTGCAGAAGGCAGACTGTCGATCAGGCTGTTTCAGTACAAATTGGGAGGTCTCTTTTTTTGGATAAGATTTTGCATGGGCTTTGGGAGTTTGCTTTGTTTTGTTTGAATAACATGCTTGGTATCCAAACAGCTGCTAATTCAATGTTGTAATTCAGTCACTGAAGCTCATAGCATTGTTTTTCTTGTCCTGTATGTGGCAGTATTTAATAAGCCATTGGATTATCCTTGTTAGTTCAAGTACAGGGATTGGTGCTTCAACCCTTGGATGTCTCAGCTGAAAGCTCTTCTGCATCTGAGCTTTTTGGAAGTGTTTTATTGGGAATTGTTAAAGTTCTGTCACTGAAGATAGCACCACAATCTTGGCACTACAAGAGTTTCTCTTATAGCAAAGGGCAAAGCAGCTGAACAGGGCACATGGATAGTTTCAATTTTCAATCATATTTATGACAATTTTGGAGGTATTAGAGTTTATAGGGGTTCCTTTAGATACTATATGGTATTTTAATAGGAAAGTATATACAATCAATAACTATATATATTTAATAAAGTCCTACTAAATTATCTTATTGAACTCTCTGTTTATTTTGTAGTGTGGTTTCAATAATTATCTGCACTCTGTATATATCTACATGTAAATAACTGGCATGACATGCATAAGCTGACTTGCAGACATAGTTCTATGTTGTACTTTACACTGTATTTCAAACATTTGAAAAAAGGTTTTTCAAAATAAAAAGCCTTTCCACACAAACTAGTTTCTTTCTTATTTTTAAATTTGGGCTGTTTCAGACTTTTGTTTTTTTCCAAGTAATAATACTTTCGTACTGCTGCCATCCATACCTGCATTTTTCAGTGAAGTTTCACTCATGGGATGCTTTACATAGAGGACATTCCTCCTGACACCGAGCAATGGGCACATGTACGAATACGAGACAAGTGTCACCTGTTACCCTGATCACATGGAAGTCTCCAAAGATGGGGCTTTTGAGGAAAAGAAAATGACAGCTTTGCATGTTGGGTAACAAGAAGCACAACCCTGGTAAATCAAATCACCATTGATGAGGTCTTTGCCTCTGAAAATGAGCAGGTGGGCAGCTCGCGGGAGGCTTTTTGGTGACCCCATTCCAACAACACTGCCTGTGAGGGAAGGAACGTGAGCGCAGTGGTTTCTGCAGGTTTGCTTGTGTCCCTTTCCTAGCATTTCTCCAAGGCTTTTCACCCCAGACCTGCAGCTTTTCTGGCCCTCAGGAGGGAGCTATTTCCATTGCCATCTGTGCCCCAGGCAAGGGAGCTAAGAGGTGGCCTGCCTCGCCCTTCTCCTGAAGGGACTCCAGAAACCCAAGAGGCTTTTATAACCCTGACACAATCAAGCTTTATTACGATATTAACTAAAAATAACTACATTTCTTAAGGAAGATCAGTGAGCTGATAAACTCCCCATTCAGTGTGCTGCATCAGTGCCAGGGAAGATGGGTCCTGCTCCTGCCGGCCTGGCTGTTGGCTGCCTGCCCTGGGCTGCTCCCGGCTCCTGCGGGCCTCCTCTCCTGCCTGTGAGCCCCAGGCCTGCCTGCGAGTCCCGGGCCTGCCTGCGCGTTCTGGGCCTGTCTGTGAGCCCCAGGCCTCCCTGCGCCCCCCTGGGCTGCCCCGGCTGCCTGCCTCACAGGTCTGTGTCTTGCCCAGGCCCTGCTCTGCGACTGCTCAGGCAACATCAGATACAACTGAAAACAAAACATAGATACCACGGCCATAAATAAAAAATGAGTTAGGCAGAGAAGCAAAACAACACGGAGCAGGTGGGGAAACAGTCTTTCCCTTGCGTTGCTTTCTCACCGCTACTCCCAAGTGAAACTTACACTTCACAGCTCTCCCTGCTGGAGCATTGCAGAGATGAGGAGTCTGCTTCCAGGAACCAACATGTCACCTGCAGCCCGTGGTCACCAAACACAGCCTGTGCCTTGCTGAGGTCCCAGCCCCCCGCACAGTGCAGGGCCAGGGAGAGGGACGGGCTCCCCTTGCAGGGACCGAGGGATGCAGTCGGGCTGGCGATGCCGCTTCTGGCTGCGTTAGCTCTGCTGGCAAAGCCTGACGAGGACGGGGACTGCAACACGGGGGGTTAGAGCTGAGATGTAGCTTGTTGCTCTTAGTTAAAGCCTGCTGAGCTACACCCAAGGTGGGCTGTAACAACCAGGATCTAAGCCGTCACCCAGAGGAGGCATCTGTGACTGACCCTGTCACCACTCATTCCCCGGAACACTCCCCAGCACCACAGGACTTGTGGACAGACGGTAAATCCGAGGGCAGCAGCACAGCTGAGTGTGGAGACCCAGAGATGCCTGAGCTGCCCTGCTGCTCCCTTGTGCCTGGCAGCTTGGGAGCAGAGCTGTCACCTGTACGTGCAGCTGTATCAGCCAGCTCTGTGACTGCCTGGTGGGGCCGGCACTCACCCCTCAATGCATCTCTGCGCCTGCTGAGGACCGTGAAAGCACACGTGGTAAGAGCTGCCACAGATGCCCAGCTCCGCATAGTGAGTAGGCATATGGAGAAATGAAGAATATGTGTGTTTTGATAGTTCAAAAACGATAGCTCATCACAGATTTTAGATTAAAAATCTGAAATAAAATGGCTGTTTTTTTCTGTTGGAGCTTTCCGCCCTTTCCCACGGGCATGCAGGCTCCTTGGCTTTCAGATCCTCTAATCTGCAGGAGTGAACACAGACTAGTATGGGGTCTAGACTAAACCCTAAAATTGATCTTATCATTTTCGCAGTGCCCGTAGGGCCATTTTATTTGGCATCATGCAATAACCAAGATTTTTCTATATATTTCCCAGAAACAAACGTCTAGCTAGATGTATTTTTACCTTTCAGTGAGCATTTAAATGAAAAAAGACATAAATTTCTGTCTAACTCAGTGTATTATCACTGAAGTGAAAACTCCCAAGGGATGAGACACTACCTGTGTTTCTGACTAGAAGGGGTGAAGAGGGACTTCATTTTTGGTTGCATTAAGGCACCTTACAGCGCAGGATTCTCATGTGTTTGGAAAAGTGGATCTCCTGGTCTGCAGGTTTTATTGCTTGGTAAGCCTGCAAGGTGGACTATAGAGCAGGTGACTTGTGGAATAGTTACGGTGTAGAACAGACACCGGAGTGAGCCGGGGCGGCGCAGAGGCCCTGCAGCACTCGGTCGAGGGGAAGCAGGATGCGAGCAAGGGTCTGCAGCCGCGCCGGCTGTGCCACCCCCGCAACTGTGCTGGCTGCAGCCCCCCACCCTCGCAAAGAGGAGAAATTTCAGTCATCCCAGGAAATGGCGTAGGCGTAGACTGAGCAGGCTGCAAAGTCTGTTTAGATTCCAGTTGGGAATGTTTTCTCATTAATTGGGCACGATTCATTCCTTCAGAACCCACCTGCCTTTCGAACATGAACACTGTGATTTCTAAACATGGTAAATAAGTTATTTTCACTTTCATTTTTTTAAAAATTTTATTTCACATTTGTAAAGCTTTTCCTGTGTAATTTGTATTAATCACAGATATGGAAAGAAAGTATTGAAAGATATTCTCGGCTTCTTTTGCAACGGTTGGCTGCTTTTCCATTGTATTTATGGCAACAAGCTCAGAAGCTGAACTAACCTAGAGCAAGTGCCTTTGCCAAAGATCATGGTGTGCTTTTTAATGTAAACATGCAGGGATTCATGGGAACACTGAGTGACCTCCACAGCCGGTACAGAAAGGAGTCTTAATTCACTTGAAAGTACTTTAGTAATTGGAATACATCTTTCTGCCAGTATAATTGAGGAGCTGATTAGTTAGACTTAGCACAGGTGTATTTCATTTAAAATTACTGTTAATGGCTCTCGGGTGCCCTTAGAAGGGATTACAGTCCCATCTGAATGAAAAACATCAGCAATTTATTTCTGTTGGTGGTCATTGCTTTTGTCTTCTCTCAAAAAAACACATTTAAAGGGAAACATTCGGCTTACCTGGATTGTGGGTATTTTCAAAACATGATTTGAAATGGCACGCTTTGCGCTACGGCGGCCACGAGCTCCGTTTCCCTGTCGGGCAGGGGGCTGGGGAGGGGCGGTGGGCTCAGCCGTGGGGGTCTCAGGGGGATGCATGGAGAGCATGCAGCCTGCCCCAGCACAGCACAGCTCGGAGCAGGAGCCACGGGCTTCGACCAAGCTCATCTGGGGGCTCCATAGTCCACATTGTGACCATATGCTCATGGCATTGCTGGGGAAACATCAACGTCCTGGGTAAGCGGGTGAGATGATAGCTGCGCGGTGGGAAGCCCCATGAGAAACCTTTCATAGGACGATTCACAAACCCGGGTGGAAGAAGGAAACCTGAGCTTGATCAATCTAGACAGTGTTCCTCCAAATAAATTAACAGGCATACAGGATACAACTGGTTCCTAGAATGAAACAAATGCTGTTTGCAAGGACCTCACAAGAAGATAACAAAGACTAGGGTTTCGGTGTGCCTGAGCTGGCAAGCTGAGCACAAAGCGCTGGAAATGGAGGCCGTGAAAGCCGTGATGACTGAGTCCTGAATTACCACAAAACAAGCAGGATGCCTACCTGCAGTGAAACTCCACCAAAAAAAAAAAAAATAAATAAATAAATAAATAAATAAATAAATCTGAGGGCTCTGGGACACCCTCCATGGACATCTGAAGGAAGCAGATAGATAGCAGGAGACCTGAGAGAGACTGTGGTGCAAACAAATGGTGTTGGGCAGTGTGCTGCAAATATATCTTTACACAAAACCACAGCTTAAATAGTAATTTTAAGTCTGTTATTTCCTGCTGTTGGTGGAGGGATGCTTATGTTTGGCCCTGAAAAACAGTTTCTTTTCTGTACTTATGACAAACTGTGCCTGCCTTGGATAGGAAAAAAGGTCATTCTGCATGATGTCCTGCCTCCTCTGTTACAGGCTCAGTATAAGGTATCTCCCCAGGCCCTTCCTTGAGAAATTTGCAGTAAATGCCATATGACTGTTTCACCCAGCTTCCAGCTGTGATTTGTAACACCGTTTTGGTCTGGAATGGGTCCTTCTCTCTGCCCGCCCTCTCCCCCTGTAGTTCAAATGATGCAAAACAAAAAAGCACAATTAATTTTACCTTTGGAGCAATGCAGAACTGAGTTGTACAAATAGGTTCAGGTTCTGCCACCGCTGAAGCTTTTCCTTAATAATTTTGTCTCATCATCTTTGTTGAAATGATTCCTTGAAATATTTCCCGACTAAATGAACTGAGAAGCCAAATGGTCAGATATCTCTAAGTGCATTAGCATGAAAACCTCAGGTGAACATTGTGGCTTTTTAGCTAATGCAATTAGCTTCACTGGATAGTTTTTATCCAGAGGGAAAATCAAGAAAGGGTGCTCCTTCATCACCATGTTACTTGTGCGCACGTCTCATAAACAGCTCATCTCCTCAATGCAGCAGGAACGCACACAGCACTTTTCACTTTTTACAGTTTCCAAGGCACTCGTTCAGGTCAGGCTTCCCCCGGAGGATACAGCACATTCGAGTGAAACAGAGAGAACACCCAGACCATCGCAGTGGGCGATTTAGGACAGAGGCCCTCCTTGTAGCACTGCCCCAGCCTTGGCTCGGTTTGGTGCCTGCTCCAGCACTGCAGCATCTTCGTTATTGACACATACAAAAGGAAATCATGGCTTCATCTGAATTACTGCATGGCAAGATCTCTTTCACTCAGATAACACAAAATAGCAAGGCTTTCTTCCCTGTGAGCAGCAGATGATTACTGCACGAACTCATTAGAATGTTTAAGTGGAAGTTCACCTGCGCTGTGCCGAGATGAGTCAGTCTCCGTAGCATCTGTATCATTACGGAGGCTGAGAGGTCACAATGAGAAAACATCTTTTAGGCAGGCTGTTATTAGCTAAAGGTTAAAGCAAAAGCTTCTACTCCAAAGGGCTTAAACATCTCATTTCAAATAAAGAGTAACATTATTTTACTCTTTATACACTTCCATTACCATGTCTGTTAAAGAAACCAAAACCCTTAAATTTTTGTGAGCACTAGAGGTATGCATTCAGACTGAATTTGGACATAGCATATATATATATATATATGTATAGCCATTCCACTCATCCCAGAGGAACATCATTGCACAAATAAATAATTGGAGACTAAATAAAGGTACCAGTGCAGGTGTCCTCAGCTGAATGCCTATTTAAGTAGGAGCACAGTCTTAAATTTTGACACCTTGTAGTTCTTTGGTCTCTCAAAACCTCTTTATTTTCTTCTGTGTGCTGGTTGCTACTAGAACGTCCACTTTAAAGAAACCCACATATTTTTGTATTGACCAAATGCCTTCCACTCTTGTTTAATACAGCACAGAATGGTTTAAAACTAAAGTAATTTTGAAAAAATCATCTATGGGGTAAATCCCAGCCCTGTTAAACTGGTCATGATATGCACAGGGAGTATACTGACAATGTCTTAGAGATCAATTCACAAGAACAAGGACACTCAGAAATAAATCTGAAACATCACTTTCAGGATGTATTGTATTCTCTGGAAATAATGTGTAAAAGTACTGTTGTTGGCACAATTAATACTTCTCTGAGAGCACATTATCTATGATTAACATTACAGTGCATCCTTAGCAAGGGGTGACATCCAGACCACCAGTCCAGACCTCAATTGCCAGCTCAAAATGAGAGGGGAGAGAGTTGGTCTCTGCCCTGGAAGGAGACCACACCACATTGCCCAGCTGCTCCGCCTGGCACCCATGCCTCTTGCTGGGCGTGAGTCCTGCTCCTCGCCCGTTGCACACCACGTCAGAAGGCAGCAGCATGGGAAGTGGGATGTGTTAATGATGAGGAAAGGATCACCTGAGTGCTGGAGTCAGATCCTCAAAAGCCAGAGGTTCCCTGTTGGTGCAGACAAGAAAAGGTTGCAACGGGCCAAGTCACCAACTCCTCTGTGCACCAGCCACGGGACAGAGCCACCTCCCCTGGGACTGGAGATCGCACGGTGGATGGCTCCTGCAGAGTGTTGCACCTTACACCTTGGGAATCAGATCTGGCAGTGTCCGCTTTCGGTAGGGGAGAACTCTAGTTCTTGGTATGGACAGTGCAGGGAGCTCACCAACAGCCTCTGTAGTGCCTTGGGACAACTTACCCTCAAAACTTGGCTATAAAATACAAATAATTCATTATATATGAAATCATTATATATAAATCATTATATCGGAAATAGAAATTAATCCTTACCCAACGTGCAGGTGTCTGTGCTAGTTGTCCCTCTACTCAGATATATTTTTCCTGATACAGAGAGGCAGCAGAGTGCCATTGGCACCTGTAGGTAGTTCTGCTGTGCATCCACCTACCACAGCGCGGGTCATGCTTTCAGTAAGTTTTTCCTTTGTGTATTTATGCCAGAAGATCAGGAATGCATTGTAACTTATTTTTTCTGGTTTTATACACTAACAGTTTGACAGATTGTAGGTTTTATTAAAATCACTACCTTCCACGTAAGTAAAAAAAAAAACCAGCACGGTGCTGTTTTGTAGCTTTACTTTCCGTCTAATGGTAACTGAAGATTTAAACACTTCTCATACTACTACAAAGTAAGCACATCTCTCCAATTTATTGTACATGACAACATGTAGCTAGACAATACCTTTACAAAAATACTTGAAAGCTATTATTTCTGATGTACAAATATAGAGATGCAAGTTCCTCTCCACTGGAAAATACAGAAATCTTATACAAGTCTCTTTAAAAAAAAAACAAAAACAACAGCAACAAACTTTAAATTATGTCCATCATGATCTTGAATATTAAATACAGAGAAATACTAACACCAGTCCAAATACCTCTCAAAGTTAAGGATTATTTGGCTTTCTACAGAATTTTCCATCCAGGATTACAAAGCCTCTACAAAGCACTCATGCATTACACATCCAAGTAATCCTTGGGGACAAAAAAGCCTGTTGAAGGCAGGGGATGGAGGGGAGAATAAACATTTCACAAATATGGGAACTGGGATGTAAAGTTTGTATGAAATTCAGAAACTGTGAGAGATTGTGTACTCCAAGAGTCCCCAGCCTAGTTTTTAACCCTTAGGTTGTGCTTTTTTTGTATGAAATTCAGAAACTGTGAGAGATCGTGTACTCGAAGAGTCCCCAGCCTGGTTTTTGACCCTTAGGTTGTGCTTTCTCTATCATCATGTAGTTTTTCTTCAAATTAATGGCTGTCTTCAGGGAAGGCTTTAAGGATACTTTAAATGAAAATCTTCTTAAACTAATATTTTCAGAATTTCAGAGGTTTGGATTTCTTTTTTAATGATGTCAGATGTTTATAACTTTGCTTTGTGAGCAGATAAATAGACACATGACCTGCATTATGAAGCCTGAGAAAGGGCAGCCATTTCTGTCTCCCAGTAAAATACAAGCTGGCTGTAGCCATCACTGCAAACTGCATCTAACAGCAAACCCACTGCCGATGCTTTTGTGTAAAACTGCTGTAAGTAGTGAATTGTCCAGCGCACAACATGACTATATTGCAAGCTAAACTTTGGGATACAAAACTTCCAATTAATTTAAGTGAAAAGCCTTGTCATCCTCAGCTGGCCAACCTGTGATGTGCAGCGATGATTGTCGCAAAAGATTTTCATCTGTTGCTTGTAACACATCATGATTGACCCCAACCTGACTGCCACAACCCTATTCCTCGGGCATTTCAAGTAACGTGGCAGTTTTATCACATTCTGCTGACACATTTCTTCTATGTAACAGTCTGTCATTTTTAGCTAGTGTGTTGTATTTTGGCTGTAGAAGAGTATGTTTATGTGGAATGGCAAAATCCACATTTTACTATTACAAATGTTGCTGGGATCTTGGAAAATGGTTGGAACGTATTAATTGCTCTACTGAAGTCTTTGTCACTATTCTGAAGTGGAAACAGCACATTTCAGATACAGCATCTCCAAATATTTCTAACTACAGGAAGGTTTCTCCTTTTAACAGACTGCACCCACGAGTCTAATGTTTCCGTTTCTTCCTGAATGTTTAAGTTGTGATCCTCACTTTGAGCTACAGGTGAAAACTCATTCCACTCAAAGTGCTTTTGATTCATAATGATGCATAAAGTGAATTATAAGGATATTTTTATAAATGCATTTATACAAAGGACATATACTAAGCTGTCCACACACACACATACACACATGCATATTTACTTCAGCTATGCCTGCCCGGTGTTCCTTAGCTGTCAGGAAAAGTACTGCATGCAACATTATTCTTTGTAGTTCTATACATTTAGATATGTTTGGTAATAGCTGCAATCAACCCCTTTTAAATACATTTCTCCATTTTGGGAAATTTATAAAGTTTATGGATTTATGGTTTTGAAAGACTCCTTGGAGCTTCCTTTTTTTTTCTGGAAGGGAATTAGAGATCCTATTAAATTTTAGTGTACAATCAGCCTTATTCTGACACTGTATAATATAATCGTATACTCCTTTGAAACACAATTTCCTTTTAAAACTGCATGGTGATGGCAGATTGTTGGGTGTTTTTTTCCAGGCACTCTAAGTAAAAGCATTTACAAACCTTTCTGAATGCACACTGCAACGTGATGTCTGTTTGGTGCTTTCCTTATTCAAACTCCATATAGCCACAACGGACCTGCAGGAATAACTTTTTTTGAACAACGCTATGATGAGAACATTGTTCTCAACTGGAGGCATTGCAGATTCGAGTCTCAGACTGGACATGAACCAACAATACTGGGGATGGAGTGTAAAAGCATTATTCTGTTTTTATCTAGTGTATGAAAAATAGGCATCAGTGAAAACTGTACACCTGAGATGGAATGAGAAACTTAGGCTGATGTTCATAAAGTCTCACCTGTGTAACACAAAGGTCCCTGTACTGGTCTGCCCAGTTATTTCTGACTTGATGGCACAGATACTTACTATGCCCACTAGATGCTTTTCATCCAAACTAGCCCCTTGTTTGCAAGTATGCAGTCATGGAGTTAACTGATGCGGAGCTCTGGATTCCTGTAAATTATGTATTTCTTTTTCCTCAACATAGCAAAAAGTGATTTTAGCACTAACCTGGCTGGGTGGATATTTAAGTTGAGCTGTGGGAAAATGCAATAGAGTGAGACTATTTAAATGACACTGTGAGAACTTCCTCACTGATATGCCTGAATGCTAAATTGGTGGAACTATTGTACCTGTAGAGGTGAAAGGGTAATTTAGTTTTCATGTCAAAAAACCATGATCTATGACTTGTGATGGTATTTTTACAATGACCACTCCTCACACTGGCAAGAAACTGAAATGTTGCCAGTTTTAAATGATAAATTAGAATCAAATGAAAGCTCACCACTCCTTGATATCCTTTATATTCTTTAAATACCTTGTACAGAGCACTCTGGGCCCAACCCAGGAAAAAAATGCTGCATTAGTTCCAACAGCACTGAAGGATTATTTTCTGAGGATTATTTTCTCTTTAAGGTAAACAGCCAGCTAAATTTTAACTTAGTTATTATTATCCATGCAGTCACCTTTTACTGCATGTTTCTGTCCAAGCATCTGAAAAGCTACAGTAACATTCTGCATGCCAATAAGATCAATCTAATAAATTACTAGCATTCACTGAAAATAATATCCTCATAAATTTTAAGATAAAAAAGACCTAAAACATGACTTTTTTTTTTCCTTTTCATCTTCCAAGGGGGAAAAGAGAACTAAATTAAAAACGAACCCTCTGTTCAAGTCAGGTCATCATGACACAAAGCAGTACAAACCGATAAATCCAGTAATGCTGACAGTCTAGCCTGGCAGTATGCACACAGGCTTTTGAGCCATGGAAAGTTGGGAGGGCTTTGGATACTGGCTCTGCGGCTGCAAGCTGACTTATCGGAAGGAAAGAAAGGTCAGCATGCCACAAACAGCACATAAGGCAAGAAATGTGTACCTGCAGTTGCAGTGCTGCGTGGGTCGCGTGCAGCCCCATCCTCTCCCACTCTGGGGATAAACTAACCTTAAGTTTGTGCAGGCAGGAGAGTACAGGAAGGAAGGATCCCTACCGATATTACTGTACATCCTACTGATATGTCACTGATAACTGAAATAAATATTTGGTTTTAGGTAGGAACACAGTAAAGCAACTGACCTTCCCAATAAACATAATTGAGAGAGACATATTACTGTACTTTAAAGGAAAAAAAAAAAAGAAAGAACTAAGGTACTAATGAAGCATTGACAGGTCAGAAAATACAAACTGAACTTTGTTTCTCTGTTGCAGATGTAACACAAGAAAACGTAACTGCAGTGCAGCTGAAGGAACAGCTGGAGTTCAAAAATACCGAAGTTTCAGTTTATTATGCACACATACAACTAGACCATTCCAAAGCACCATGAAATTGATTGAAGGTTTCTCAGACCACATTTCCCTCTGTCACAGAGTAGGTGTTGATGAACCCACTTTCCCCCTACCCAAGAGGCTCGTCAGAACTGTTGATCCAGCTAAGATCTTTGAAAACATGAGCCAAGTGTTTGACCTTTTGTATTTTTTCAAGCACAGCAGGTACAACTGGGAAGCAACTTAGTGTGCAAGAGCAGGACAGCTTGCTGGGGCTGGATGTCTCCTCTTCTCTGCACTTCTCTCAAAAAATACCTTAATCTTTAAATAAATATTAATGCAGAGAAATACGGACAACTAAAAAGCCTCTTACTCTCTAAAAAAAAACTCAAAGAAAAGTTTGATGATGGCTCTCTGGACATGGCTGCAGTGTTGAAGAGTCACAGTACATGAGCTTTCTACAGGGAAAGAAGCAATCTTGTGTTTTGATCACTGTTCATGGTGTCTGTGTAATCCAGAGCAAAAGACAGTATCAAAATAGAGACTAAGGGCAATATTATAAACTGGGCTCAAAGCTAGAAGTTCTCAAATTAAAACAGGTTTTTTTGAGCTTCAGACAATCAATTAATGAATACCGGGCTTTCAAATTCATATAGCAGCCGCATTTAGCTAGACTTGTTCTGTCTTATGTACTACATTTATCATGACCATGAAGTTCTGGGAATTTTTTTCTGAGTTAGAGATCTTTAAGAAATACAAACTCAAAATGTTTTTAACCTTTGTTATATATTCTCAAAAGCCATATTTTCTTCCTTTTTGATTATGCCTTTGAGACAAATATAGAGCATTTCAGACTAATCTGCTATATTTATGGGACACGGTGACATGGCAGCTACTTGGAACAAATTTTAGGGATTGAGTAAAAGGCAGATGTAGGCTGATCCACGGCCTTCCTAAGGGAAGCACAGTGCCTGCTCCATTTTCCAATTTCAAAATTAGGGTGTCAAGGAACAATTTTCAGTGTGGGAATTTTCTGTTAACAGCTTAATCTAAACAATAACATAGACAGTCTGTTTATTCAATAGTAAATCACATGTCAATGCTTAAATTCCCAAAGAATGCATGAAAATATTGTTGCTACACAGAAGTGGAATGGCTGAAACGGACTTTTTTACTAAGCTCCAAAATTACTGAATGCAAACAGAAAGAAAAATAAAGAAAACAAAAGTTCAATATGTAGAAATAAAGAATTTTGTGTTATTTATTAAAACATAATTGCTTCAAGGATCACAGTTAAAAGTCAGACTGTATTGAATATGAAAGAAATTCCTTGTCTCTGGGCAGTTAGAAATGACAAACCTGGTCAACTAACACAAAAGTCTGCTTATACGATTTTATCCAGGGCCGCATCATTGCACCAACTCTAGTGGGTTGTGTACTTCTATGCGGGAACCTCAAAAACGTTTTTCTCCCCAGTCGTAATGTAGCTTCTTCTTGAATGGCTTTAGGAAATGATCAATAGCAAGGATACCTTTAGATGTACCTTTAGTTGTTAGCTGTCCACATTTCTTTCAAGAATCAAGACATAATTTTTATGAACAAGTAACATAATTTATACTTTTAATGAGGGACACTCTGATTTAATCAGGGATACTACACTTACGTCCAGTGTGCCTCTGTTCATGTGACAAGGACACAGACCAAGTTACACACCATTAACAGAGTGCTATCGCGTGACAGATGCATCCAACATGTAATGGGGAAGAGCAAAAGCATATGGCCAGCAAGTATCCAAGTAAGACTCACCATTTCTTACACTGTTAGAAAATTTGAGTATCATTTTTAGTGACTGGCAAAATTTGTTGGTTTTTAATGGACTCATAAATTCTTCTTGGACTTTATCTGTTTTTCTGTGGTTTGAATATATCAACAATTTACTGCCTTAAATGCATGAGTTGCTTCATATCCATATCAAAGGAACAAACACCATCACATTATAATTTTTCAGTTAAATATTTCATTTCCATGGTAAAACATGACATTCAATGTATAAAGGTAATTTAGTCCAATTTCTCTTGCATAGTTTCCGCAATTATAATGGCAGGCCTTTAAAATATAAAATATGTAGCTCCACTAAATATTACTGAAATTAGTCTGATTTGTATCAAAATTATAGTTTGTAGTCATACTTTCCATTTCTTTTTGCATTTAATCTCACTGTAATTTGATGTTAATGGCTGTTTGAGTATTCAGCATTGGAATTCAAAACATCAGGACTATTAAGAGTTGCAGTCAGTGAAAACATCTCTATTTAAAGCTTCTGAAATGCAGGATTTTAAAGTTGATGAATTTAAGATTATAGCTAAGTAATTTAGCTTTAGTAAGTGCCAAACTTTTAAGGAAAATAACACAAACCAAAACTGAGTGGGTTTGCATATGCATTACTTCTGGTGTACAGTGAGATTTTCCAAAGCTTTCTGATTTTTTAAGGAGAGCTGCACTAAATGGTGCAAGAAACAGTATGCTGAACTCAGAGGTTCAATGCTGTATGAGCACAGATAAGAATATGAATGTATATTTTGTGGATAGCACTTTAGTTTCTCATGAAGGCATTGCAGTGATGTCTACTTAATTCTGGACAGCTGACTTTGAAAGGAAATTTCTGTGAGGCACATTAGTTAATAAAAGTGAAATATCCATGAGAAAATGTGGGCAATATTTATTTTAATTCCTCCAAAATTTTATTTTATGCACATGCCCACATGTACCCATGCACACACTGTACTAAAGTAAAAAGTTTACACCATGTCATATCAGAAATTTGAGTGTGTAATATGTAAGAAAAATGTATAAGATAACTGTTCTTAGAAATCTGAAAACTCTACTCATTGTCATTCTTATGCATACCTAAAAAGCAACCTAGCCAACTTTACAAAACATTTCTTATGACTTGTGATTTTTGCAGTTAAGGAATCAGGAACTCACAATATGTACATCAAGCTTAAATGGCTTGTGTATGTTACAAGTATAAAGCAGTAGGCAGGGTAAGTATGACAAATATACCAAAGTCCTGACATTGCAAAATCTTGACCAAAATAAACAAACCAAAAATGACCCAGAAATCATCTCTATGATAAGAGAAAAGACATTTCACTTCTTGTGAAAGAGAAGAGGTTTCACCATCCCTGCCAGAATCTTGGGTAGCTGGGCAGCAATCACCTCTGACATCATCTCGGGGAATTCAACACTCAGTGCACGAGACTGGAGAAATGTGTTCAGACAGTAGAGATGGAGCTGTTTCACTAGCTGGATTTAATAAAATACAAACATGATAAATCAGGCTAACAGTAATGAAGCCAAATAAACATGCTGTCCATCACTTCTCTCATACATCCATCAGCTGACCATTATATACCTTCCTCTGTCATTCTTTGAATCAATAATCAATAATTTATTCCCTATTAAAATATCCTCTCATGGCAAACAGTCACAGATAGAGCTAAATGGTATCTCATATAAAAACAGTGCCTCACTAATATTAAAGTGATACCATCCTCACTCATGGCATGCACCATGAAAAGTGGCAATTACTAAACAATTATTCAGTCTTTCATTTTATCCTCACATTCAACGCATGTCTCCATACCTTGTTTACTATATGCTATTCAAACATTGCTCCGAGGGACAGCATTTACTATTTCCTTCCATGGGAGCTTTTCCATGGTTCTGATTATGATCCTATCTGGGTATGCCGCAAACATTAAACTCTATAGGCCCTCATCCCTTGAAAGCAACTGATCAATATATGTGATTATTTCACCTCTTCTACCTTCTCTGACAAGTTCCAAGTTTATACAAGTTTTCCTTTAAGACCTGTGACCTTTATGTTGGCAAATATCACACTATTTCTGCTACCCTAGGCTTTAACAACACGCCATCTCTCCAGTGTGATTACGTTTTCCCTGTATCGCCCATCACTTTATCAGCCTGAGCTTAAACGGGGACTTGAACTAAGATACTCTAAGGACCAAACACCACCCTAACCATCACCTTCCAGGATATTTTGCAGCAAGCTTCACTCACTCACCTCCACTGAGGCTATTTTACTTTGTTTAACTATTTGAAATGAAGAGATTGACTGCACAATCTGTGACACTCAGATTGCAAATTATTACTACAGGTAAGGCAGGAAGACCTTTTATCCCAAGCAAGACAGAGGTTCCTTGAGCACAGGGCTACTGTGAGCAGTATACTGGCCAGGACTTGCAGTTCAAGTAAAAGATGACTGACTGAACTCCAGTGAAGGGTTTAGCGCTGACAGTCCCAAGTGATGACTGCAGTCTGACTACCAATAAATACTTAAAAGTTAATTTCTGTATCCTCCCTTCAGAATTTTGTCTACCTTCACCTGTAAACATGCTTTTCATACTTGTCTCATTCTCCTATTTGCTGCCGATGTAACAGCTAAATGGTGAATGTGAGTTCTGTGGATAGCAGAAGCTGATGGAGAGGTTTGAGCAGTGGATCGAAAGACTTCAGAGCACCTGGAGAACCACATAATTATTAATAATTGTAACCTCTCTTAACTCCCATAAATGGGGTTCTCAAAGGGTATTTTTTTCCCCATCAGAAAGGGGAATTAGTGATAATGAAAGGTTTTAGATGAATACATTAATTTATTCATGAATAATTAAAATAAAATACAGATTTGCTGAGTACAGAACATGCAAAGGCCCCATCCTTCCCTGAACTCCCTGTGAGCTCCTCACAAGTAGCACTGAACTCAAAAGCACGCTTCCTAAACTTAGCGCCACTTCCCCAGTGCTTGTCAAAACCCTCAGGTATGGCCCTGTACCTCTGCTTTTTGCCTCTCTTGCAGAGAGACACAAGCCATTACTAAACAATATTCACCTGGGCAAAGGCTTATACGAAATGTAATTCCTCAGTTTTAATGGATATTAAGCCAATAAGATACATGCTGGATTCTCAGAGATGGGGAAAGGATCCAGCTGCACCTTTTAGAACACTTAGGAATTCCTGGTATCACCACTAGAGTTCTCAAATACAGACAGATACTGAAAAAATTGCACAGAATATATACATAAAGGAGTGGAATTAAGGTTGCAAAACCAATCTCAGTTGTCTTTCTCTAATTCTTAGTAGCCTGACTTTGCAACTTGAATTGACTACTCTTTGCATAATTTAAATATTTCCATGAACGTGTATACACATGCACACATGCATGCACACCACTCCCTATTTGTTATGTTACAGAAATAATGAAAAAAATAGTAGCATTCAAATGCATTTTTCTCAAATACTTAAATCTTGTGGACCATATATTATATAGACAATATATGCTGATACTAAATATATAGCTATCTATTCATACAAATATATACACTGAAGAAAAAATAACAGAATCACAGAATCGTTTAGGTTGGAAGATACCCCTAAGATATATTGAGTCCAACCATTAACCTAACACTGCCAAGTCCACCACTAAAACTTGTCCCTAAGTCCCACATCTACACGTCCTTTAGATACCTCCAGAGGTGGTGACTCCATCACTTCCCTGGACAGCCTGTTCCAATACTTGACAACCCTTTCAGTGAAGAAATTTTTCCTAATACCCAATCTAAACCTCCCCTGGCACAACTTGAGGCTGTTTCCTCTCATCCTATCACTTGCTGCTTGAGCAAAGTGACCAACACCCACCTCGCTACAACCTCCTTCACTGACCTTGGTCTGCAGGGTTGTTTCTCTCATATTTTCTCACTCTTCCTTGTCACTACAAATTTTTTCTTTAGGAACGTTGACTAGCCCCTTTGCATGAAATTACTTTTAAGAAATACTGGGTCCTCCTGAATTAAAAAGCAAAACACATTAACAAGTAAACTTACATCATGCATGGAATCCATCAGTTTTGTAAGTTGATAGAAACGTTGTGAGTTGGCCACAACACCTTTCTGGCGCAAACCAATTGCTTTCACCAGTTCTCTAATGTAACTCGTTCTCATCTCATCAAATTGGCTTTGACTTCTTAGACCTTCCAAAGGAACTAAAAAGAAAGTAACATTTGTGTTGCAATTTATTCTGAAGACAATGAGAGAGATTTAAAGTACAGGAACAATTTATAGTGTATTTCACACTGTGCAATGCAATTCATTCTTATATACCAGCTACTTCTTCCTGTTCAACAGTTACTCAAGAAACAGTGATATAGATAGTTAAAACAATATAGCAGCAACAATCAATCAACTGTGCTAAGTGCTGATGCCTACAAATAGGCTTAAGCTTCAGCTATACCTGTCTGCTAAAAAGAAGATGGCCAAAAGTACCACTCCTGTCCTTGAGGAAAGATGTCATGGATTAGCTCATTTTTACACTCCTGAAGGTCAGCTCTAGCAGACATAGAGAGGAGTGCTTACAAATGGAGTCAAGGAATGAACTAACAACTCTTAAGGAGCATAGACATTAAAGCATCCAGGGCTCAGGTTTCCTGTTTGGACCTCTCTCACTCAAGAGATGCACTAATGTGAACCGCGTTATAGAGAAATTAGCAAGGAGGAGCAAATGGTTGAACTCACTCTTCTCTTAATGGTCAGCCATGAGGACCAAAATGAGTACATGGAGAGAACACTGAGAAACCTCTTATTGACTGCTAGTGATAAGACCATATTTGAACACTGATGATAAGTGTTGGTAGCATTGTAAGGAAACAGGTGTAAGCTCTAGATTCTCCTTTCTCTGACATGGCAGAGTGTAATACACAAGTCTTAAAATTTATGTTATCAAAGGCAACTAAGAAATGAAAAAATGAAACTTGAAAAAATGTTCCCATCTGGCAATCAAATCTAAATCCTTGTTTCTCTATCATACATTAAAATATGGTCTTGTTTCAAACATACTGTTTTTGAAAGTACTGTTGAATCTCTTCCCCTTCCTTTCTCTCTTGCCAATGCCATTCTACCCTGCAACACCATATTTAACATTTCATATTCTGACAGCAAGCATGAGGGGAAAGATTCACCTCACCAAAGTTTAGATGTTTTATAGTATAGGCACCTCCATCTGAGCTAGTTACCACGGCTTCCTGTAGTTTTAGTGGGAAAAGTCAGGCCAAGTCTTGGGCACAAGGAACGTTCATTGTTTTAGAGATGCTTATTTTTCTCCATGGACTCTGAAAGAATGTCATGGGGACTAGCTCACATAGTTAAATAAACTGCCTGCTAGTTATCTAGGTATATAGTACATCTTCAGTCTGGTATCAGACCATAACTAGTATCAGGCCACACTGGATTTCATTTGAATCTTTTTTTAAAAAAATTGAAGCTTGGTTCATAACGACATTGACTTATTCAATCACTTAACACCTAACTGTCATTTTCTGTAATTAAAACATAAATAAATGTATGTACTGACTCTCTGTACAAGGCACTGTCTAACATATTGTTAGATATCTAGGAATTGAATTCTTGAAAGAGAAGCCACCTGAAAAACAGACGGCTGCACAGGGTTTGGACCTAAACCCACTGTCTTGGTTTGGCTGGGGGAGTGTTAACTTTCTTCATAGTAGCTAGTGAGAGGCTGTGTTTTGGATTTGTGCTGAGAAGAAGGCTGATTACATACTGATGTTTATAGTTGCTGCCAGGACAGTCAAGGACTTTTCAACCTCTCTGCTGTGCCAGTGTCTGCAGGTGCAGGAGAAGCTGGGAGGGAGCACAGCCCCAGTTACTAGCCTAGGATTAGACCTTAGGTTTAGGATTAAGCCCCAAACTGGCCAATGGTATATTCCATATCATGCATGTCATGCCTGATCTATAGATGAGGCTCTGTCTGGAAGCAGTCTGTCTCTCTCCAGGTTGTCTCTTTCTCTCTGCAGTGCCCTCTCTCGGGGTCATCTCACTCTCTCGGTCAGTTCCCGGTCTCGGACACTCAGGCTCTTATCTCCATTCTGGGATTGTGGTTTTGGTACTCTCCGTGCTCCAGGATCATCAGCCAGAATGGGCTGAGCCTTGGTCATTGGGTGGTGAGCAGTTTCACTGTGTATCACTCATTTGTATATTTGTATATATTACTATCACTATTATCATTATTATTTTCAATTTTATTGTAGTTTAGTTATTAAATTGTTCTTATCTCAACCCAGAAGTCTCTTTTCCTTTTACCCTTTTAATTCTCTCCCAGGAGGGTGGAGGGTGAGGAAGCGGTTGTTGTGGTGTTTTGCTGCCAGACAGGGTCAAAACATAACACCCATTCCCTGAAAGAAAATTAGGCAGTAAACCCTACACTGAGAGAAGCACTGCTCTCCATTTGGAGATCACAAACACTGTTCTGAAATCAGATGCCTAAATTATGTCTTGTTTCCTCAGAAGAAACTGAGGGTAAAGGAGACACTTAAGGCAAAGATCTTAAAATAAAATTTCCCTCACTTCGAGCCCAGAGGGAGTTGACAAGGCAGAAGTTCAAATCTCTACTCTGCCGGACTTAAGCAGAAGTCTCCTAATTTGTAGGAGACTGCCCAAGAGAGGAAATGATCCTGTTTGCCAAGGATGTCTCTTGCCCAGTGTCTCCTAAGACAACTAACGGAATGTCTGGGGGAAGAAGGCAGACACATATACCGAAAATAGCAAGTTTACTTTAAAGACAAGTGTCTAAGCAGAGAGCTGGGCTATGGAATCAGGGTGTGACTCCAAACTAAAACAGAATTCAAACAAAAATAAAAATGGACAATAGAAATTATGACTGTTTCCACAGAAAGTACATTTATAACACTGTATCTAATAATAGTCCAGCTTTTAGGGATGCCATGTTAGATTTCTTTTGGCAGCTGATGGGGATGAAATGCTGGACAAGGTCGAGCTTTGGTTTGACTCAGTACGGCCTCCCAAATCCAGACAGACAAAGAAGGCATTTGAAAGTTGCTTCTCACATCTGTGTTGAGGGTCTGAATGGAAGAGAAGAGTTCTGTTTTGTGGAGAATGCGACGTGCTTAGGAGTAATACTCACTGGCAGGAATACTCACAGTGGGGAAGAGGTGTGT
>NW_010127781.1:0-1476 GCF_000699245.1 Pterocles gutturalis | reverse complement strand
CCTAGAATTCTGCAAAAGCACAGTCACATTCCTGCCTAATCACAAGAAGTTCCAATAAGCTATTTATGTGAGTGAAGAATTATAATGTCTTAGATGCACAAATGAAATTTAAACACAGGTAGTTCAAATGTTCCTTTCCCCTGAACAGATGTAAAGAATGCAGATGCTTTTATTCAGTGGCAAGAACCCAGTCAAAGTCTTACACAACACGATTTTGACATTCCTCTAACTCAGGAGTCTGGAAAGTGTTAGAGCTAGAACTGAACTTGCTACAGGCTTATTTCTCTCTTTTTTGACATAACTCCACTTTCTTAAAGCACTGTGTTTCTGAACTATTCATAGTTCCTAGATGTATGTGGCCTTTGTAAGATGGAGCCACTTTTGGGGCACTACTACGACACAGCATATTGCATATAGCAAATAAGGACCTGTAAAATTGAAACAATTGCAGCAAATAAAAATGTTGGTCTCCTCTTTGCATAGACTAATTCTGCTTTAGAACTGTCAGAAGTACAGTATAAATAAGATAGTCTAAGGCACAGCAAACTCAGTGGGAAAACTGTAAAATAAAAAATAATGTTAAAACTTGGGCTGAGGTTTCTATTCAGAATTAGAAATGCAGTGAGACTGGCATTTAGTTATGTTTAATACAAGTTACTGTTTCATTGAAATTATATAAAAAGGCAGTTCATCTAAAAAGTAAATCAAACACAAGACAGAATGAGAGACTAAAAAGTTGGGACTTGACTTACTGTTAATGTATGAAAGCTTGAAATGGCCACCCTTTCACACTTGAAGAGGATTAAGGTGAATACCATGACTAAAACAAAAGTAGCAGTTACCTTTGCTTAAAGAACACTTGATAGCAACAATGAGGTTATATGTTTTTTTGAAAATAGTTTAGTGGTATTATATTTATACAGTACCAAACATTTAATAAATGTCTCAGTAACAATGGTTAGGTGTGCTCATTTTCCCAGAGATCTGACAAATTGTTTTTTTCCTATAAGACAATAAGTGCAGGAGAAAACAAAAAGCAAAACTCATCAGCACAGGTAGAAATAATTTCTTCCTTTTTATACTAATATCTTGCATAAATATAAACACATAATCTTAAAATGAGTTTCTGAGGGCAATGTAGTTGATAAAAATGGCAACTGGATGAATACTGTTAAAACTGATGGACTCATAAATGACAGAGATTGGACCATTGCAATGATTTTTTTTGATAGACATGGAGAGCTGGAATATCACAGATGTGTCTAAATTTCACTGAAACTTAAAAATTCTCTGTAAGGTTCAGATATATGAGTTAATCTCATGATGAAAACAAGGTGGAAAACATGTAAAATAGGAATACATTCAAATTTCAAGAAGGCAACTGCTGTTATATCAGAGAGGGATTTCTGTCCACATTATTTTTATTGCTTTAGCAGACTATACAGTATTTTGCTATTATTTTAGTAAGTTTTATCA
>NW_010127780.1:1531-1733 GCF_000699245.1 Pterocles gutturalis | reverse complement strand
TACAAACATAGCGAGAGGCTGTGATGGAACGATTACTGGTAAGGAACGAGAACAATCATTCCAACAGAGACTTCCAGAAAAAGTGTAAGCTCATTGCTTAGTAGAGGTCAAAAAAAACCAAATCAGATGTTATCAGAGGAGGAAGAGAAAAACCAAGGAAGGAACCATAATGCCATCATTCCACCGTGTGCCTTAATGCCAC
>NW_010127780.1:548-997 GCF_000699245.1 Pterocles gutturalis | reverse complement strand
TTTTCTTGCCAGTCTTCTCTCCCCATCCAATTCTAAAAAAAAAAAAAAAAACCAAAACCAACACCCAACAAACCAAAAAAGGCCAGTTTGACTCACGGCTAGTGTCCAGTGCTCTCTTAGGTTGATGGGCACTACGATAAGGTCTTGCTTGAAGAGATCTACAGCTTTGGTCCATCTTTTTACTGCTTGGTAGCCCCAGAAAGCAGATTGTTATAAAAGAAAGTATTAAAAGCATGGACTGCCTTCTTACTTCTCTCCATCAGAAGACTCATGTAGAAATTAATGACCTGTACCATAAAGAGTAAACTTGAGATATAAAATAAGACACTAGCTTACCCAATAACAAATACAGCAGCGTGTCTCTGCTGGCCACTCAGCACTCCAGTCTCAGCTGTCAGCTTTTGTTGTGGGAATTTTGCCCTCAGTAACTTCTGCAGTTTGATAAAAAA
>NW_010127780.1:0-423 GCF_000699245.1 Pterocles gutturalis | reverse complement strand
CATTGGGGGCCATCAAATAACTTTGAGGAGACTTCTGCACACAGGGCATTTTTAAATAAACGCTCAACCAGAATATCCCTGTGCTGCAGCTGGTTTTACCTCATCGTTTAGCCAGCACAAGTCCTGCAGTGTTCGGATGTCCTCACGAGTGACCCTGAGTTTGAAGGCACTGCTCATGACCTCATCCGGCTTCCCTTCGCCAAAAGCAGCATCGATCTCTCTCTCCATGGCCTGAAATGAACAATTTGACAGGGAAGGACTTGTCAAACAGTGTACCAAGCATGCTAACCTGTGGGCAGCTTTCAGCTGAAACAGCCTGGAAATTAAGACAAAGCAACTGCGTTTGCCAGTTTTTTGCTAAAGCTGGCGACAGCACTGTTTTGTTGGTCTGCTTCAGCATCCTAACTCTGAACTTCAGAGCTC